>NC_133484.1:14922023-15065404 GCF_025370935.1 Choristoneura fumiferana
AACGCTACCGTCTAAAACGCTTTTCGTCTAAGAATGCAACTGGTCTAAACACAAATAGTCTCCCTATACTCACCTACCATACGTACGAAATCTTTTAGTAGGTTTCATTACGACTTCACACTATATTATAAATGCAAACTTGTTGTTCGTTACAATCAGCGCTAAACAGCTGAACGGAATTTCTAAAATTTTGCACGCAGGTAGGTCGGTTGCAAATTTCAGTGTGTGTCTTCTAGGATAGGACATAGAATATTTTATCCCGGTAAAGTTTCCTGTATAAATTAAATTAACTTACAACATCAAAAATCAATGGAGTCAAACTGCAGGCGGAATAAACAATAAAATACACGTAATAAAGTTTGAATTTTCAGATTGCTTGCTGGCATGCATACTTATGTGTGATAGTCTGATAGGATAGCTTCTACTCGAAAATATGATTTCTAATAAATCCTGCAGTTTTTCGTTTTTAGTTTGATAACCAGGGTGGAAGGTGAACCATTCCCACCTGAGATTTCTGGCGCAAATAGTTCAAGACGCTAAAATGGGTATACTTAATTTTACCGAGTGTAAAACATTCTACTTTTAATTCGACTGTGAGGAAAGATAAATTTACAGATTATAATGTATTATGAATATGATATAAATTAATAATTTACTTAGTTACTAATGAAAATATAGTAAGATTAATTAAAAAATAATAATGAATTTAAACAAGTATCCACTTAGACCAGCTGCTTTATAGACTACTTGCTAACTTTAGGACCAAGCTGCTTTATAGACCACTTGATAGTTAGAACCCAGTTGCCTTATAGACCACTTACACTTAGACTAGCTGCTTTATAGACCACTGCTAATTGGACCAGCTTTCTTAATGACCACTGCTTACTTAAACCAGTTGCTTTTAGACCACTTGCCACTTAGACCAGTTGCCTTATGACCATGGCTACTAGACCCAGCTGCTTTTAGACCACATGCTACATAACCAGTGCTTTTTACGAAGTGAGGACTAACCCAAACTATACGAGTAACTGATAACATTTTATACTTTCATGATTTTCACTCATAGTCAAAACATCACAGTGGCCATGGTCACGAGTAGACTGAAGTTTAGGTGTGTGATGGGGTGCCCAAAAAAAAATGAACAAGTGCGGGTTCGAATACGAGTGCCGGTATTTTTTGTGATCAAGTGGGTAGTTCGAAGGACTCGCCCTGCTAGGCAGATTTGACCACAATTCACTCTACTCATGACCATGGCCACTGTAATGTAGTCGAAACGTCGAGGTTAAATATTACTCGTGGTCTTTAGCGTGATAAGTCCCGTTTGTGGTATTTTGACTATAACTGATAAAGCACTTTATGGTAATTTTGCCTTTATATTATAACCTGTAATAGTCTACGTGTTTTATGTACGGCTGAAAATAACACATATACGAAAATAGAGGTATTGAAGATACGTTCGAAGGAAAATCTCGCAATGACTTATTTTCATTAGCTCAGACATGAAATTGATCTATCCGACGAAATAAAACTGAGTTAAGGCTCTAGGAACCTAATGAAACAATCAGAATGGAAAAACCATAAAAACAATTAATGTATATAATAATACTTTCTTTGTTTTGATATACTTATTTAGTAAGTATATTTTCATTTAATATCAAATATGCATACCTCTTCCTTATTAGAGATATTATCAGATAATAACTTTACAAACCTTGTTAATAATTTTTATTCAATAAAACTTAATTAAGATTGAACAAAAACCAATTACGTAATTTCAATGAATGTTGTACTTAATTAAATAACTTGCCATTTTAATTGTTATTTTGCTCCCGCGAAGCAGCCCAATCCCTAGCGAGTTGGTAGATGAACAATTAAATTACCTACGTTTTAACTTTTAGGCACTTACCGTGATCATATTGCTGGAAAGGTTCAAATGCTTGAGCGCGGCAAACGACTTGAGAGCGACGGTGGGGAAATCTGTTATGAAGTTTTCGGAGAGATCTAACTTCTCTAAATTTCCGTCCCTTGAAAAAACGTCGCTATTGAATTTTGAAAGGCGGTTTCTACCCAGATCGAGGGTCTGCAAGTGGCCCAGTCCCGTGAAAGCCGCCTTCTACTGCTGAGATCATGTTACCATGCAAATCTTTCTTCTAATGCCTTTTGTGACAAAAATGAGCCTTGGCGAATGAGTGCTGCAAAAGTGAACAATGAGAACAATGCTTTATAAATTGTTACGAAATAAATACATACACACCAACAAAATACAATACAAAAAAATAAAACATGTTTATATCTATTACTAATACTATACTCTATACCTATAAATCTAAAAAAGAGGAAGATTTTGATTTTTTTGGATGTTGTTACGAATTAACTCAAAAACAATGACCGATTTTAAAAATTCTTTCTCTATTAGAATGCTAAATTATTCCAAAGTTCCATAGGCTATATTATTACCAGAAAAAATTAGGGTTCCGTACTAAAACTTCAATAATATAACTCAGTGTAAAAAAAGTGCCATAAAAATCTTTCATCGCATGCGCTGTGAAAAACTATTGATGATAGAACAAAAAAATGTTCTACGATATTAAAGAATATATCAATATCTAAAAAAAAAATCGCGATACCATAATATGTCCAACTATTTCAGTTATCACACTATAATTTTTTACATTTTAAAAGTTAACAGAAATGCCGACTAAAAATCAGACCATGTTATCCATACCTTTGTATTAATCCTTATCCAAATAAATTTTTATATTTAAGACGGTTTCATATCTGTAGATTACTTTTGAATTATTCAAATCGGACATTTCATTCAAAAGATATTGCAAATTAAAAATTCAATCTAACCAAAAAAGCATTTACTCTACGTTGACGCGCCCCGGCTTCGCGCGGGTCCTGTGTAGTTTTGGGAAATGGAGCTGAAAAATGTGTGTGAAGTGCCCTTGATTAAGACCATTTTTTAGTTCTGTTCCCAAAGGGTAATAAAAACAGTACTATTACTAAGACTCCACTGTCCATCTGTCTGTCTGTCTCTCACTAGCTGCATCTCATGAACCGTTTATAGCTAGACAGTTGAAATTTTCACAGATGATATTTTCTTTTGCCGCTATGACAACAAATGCTAAAACAGAATAAAATAATGATTTAAAATTATTTGGGGGCTCCCATACAACAAACGTTTTTTTTTTGCCGCCTTTGCTCGATATTAATAACGGCAACAGGTAATTGCTTGAAATATTCACAGAATATTTATTTGTATATTCATTCACTTTAAAAATAAATAATTAAATTAAAATAAAATAAACACTTAAGGGGGGCTGCCATACAGAAAACGTGGTTTTTTGCCGGTTTTTGCTAAAGTCTAATGTTGTATAGATACGGAACCCTTCGTGCGGGAGTCCGACTCGCACTTCGCCGGTTTTTTTATTTATTTTGCCCGTGCGAAGCCGGGGCGGGTCGCTAGTTATATTATATGTGTAAAATACCCTGCTGTATGGCAAAAACGTTTTTGTAATATACACCTTGGCACAAAATAATTTATAGTTTGTTGTTATAAATTAAATTGGTACTATTCTTTATCCTTAGAAAGCGGATTTACGACACAATTATTACTAATATTTTAATATTATTCTTATTAATAATTTTATCCTGTTTCTTTCAGTATCTAATTGTGAATTACGATCTATCATATATCCAGTAAATTTGTGATTGAAAATGGTTATTAGCAAATAACCCGTGCTTTAAGAAGAAAACCGGAAAAGAGCGTGACGGACACGCCCTAAATAGGGTTCCGTAGCCATTACGAAAAAAATAAGTAATATTTTTCTAAGGATTTCGTATTTTATACGGAATCTTCCAAGTTTAGGTATATTTTATACCTTAGGGTGCTATTTACTCTTAAACTACTAGTAATTCTCAAGCAAACTTAGCCGCTATAGATTTCCTTGAAAGATTGATATACTTACTACCATTCTGATTTTTTTCAAAATTTTCCACCCACCAGTTTAGATTTTAGAGGGGGGGGATACTCGATTTTAATGATAATTTGCACTTTAAAGTTGAATATTTTTCAAACAAATCACTGAATCGAAAAATCGTTTTAGCAACCCCCTAATGATTTTTAAAGACCTATCCAACGATATCCCACAGGACAAGGTCAGATGAGAAAAAAAAATCACGCCCACTTTACGTCTGATGGGAGGTACACTAAAAAAAATTTTTTTGAATTTTTATTGTACCATTTTGTCGGCATAGTTTACATACATATTCGTGCAAAATTACAGCTTTCTAGCATTGATAGTATGTACAAAGCCACGGATGAACGGATGGACAGACGGACAGACAGACAGACAGACAGACAGACAGACAGACAGACAGACAGACAGACAGACATGGCCAAACTATAAGGGTTCCGTTTTTGCCATTTTGGCTCCGGAACCCTAAGAACGTAAACTTATACCAAAGTTAGGATACCTAGTGCCATCCACGAAGACGCGTGATTTTGTCAAAATTAGACATTAATGACTTTGTAATAAGAACCACGGCACGCGTCATCGTGAACGACTCTAATAGGTATTAGGCACGTACACATACCAGCCGTGCTGTGTTACCTTTATTTCAAGATGGTACTATTCTACATTTTTTTTTCGTTATAAGTACCCTATAAGATTTGTGATTAGTTTAGACTTTAGGAAAGGTTCTAAAATCTCAAATTAATGTCATGCCAACACTGTTGTTATTTGTACAACTATCAGGCATTTTGTACGTACCGATTCTGTTTTCCCTCAGGGAGAGCACTTTGAGCGCTCGCGGACCATTAAGAGACGAAGAAGGAACAGAGTTCATGTTGTTTCGATCCAATCGCAGTACCTGGAAATCGAAATTTACGATTAATCTCTCAATTGGAAACGGCATTTCAATCGTCGACTAAGTAAGTTCGATATTACTTTTCTGTATATGCATATAAAGCAAAGATAGACAGATCGCCTTCCTTTTTCGTTACCTAAAGCAGCCTATATACATGGTCCAATTTGATTAAAAATAGTGCATGTATTTCGATCATATTACATACATATTGAGAATAAAACGTAGGTAGGTACAAAATTTTTAGAACGACCAAATCAAAAGCTACAAAATAAATACTTTTTGTATTAGATGTAAAAATATACGCTATTTTCACATGGTTAAAAAATAACAACGTACAATTTTGTAATAAATAATAAATAGAGCAATTAACCTTCATAACATCGCATCCAATAAGCAAACCCTCCTCCAATCCTCTTATACTGTTTCCGCTTAAATCCAGCTCCTCCAAAGCGGGTAGATTGTGAAGCTCTGCTGTCGAAAAAATTGGGTTGAGGTTGTCTCCAAGAAGGTTGTCTGCGAGAATTAACTTGGTTAGGTTCCCTCGTACCCCCGCCAAAAGACGATCTGGGAGGCGGCGAAGACTGTTTTGAGAAAAGTCTAACTCCTTCAAAGCAAGCCCGTAGGAAGAAAATATCTGGAAATAACGAAAAAAAAATATAAATATGTAAGGCGTTATGAAATCGAACTCCTGACGAAAGTATGTCATAGGTACTCGGTTAAAATTTCAATATCTCAACACACAAATATTCTTTATTCAGTGGCACGTTTTATATGTCGTATTATATCCTATTGAATATATTAAAAAATAATTACCGTGAATAATGTCATATGAATAAAATATTTGAATTTGAATTTGAGTACTAGCAAACTAGAGATGAATTCATGTTGTTCGAAGCCAAGCGAGCTTAATTTTTTGTTGTAAGTAAGTGGCGTTGAATGGGTAACAGACATATTCGTTTTCATAATTGTACAAAAAAAATATTTTGAACTTCCGTCTTTATTTAACAAACGGTACTTTTGTATAAAATCAAAACAAAGCTGCAAATTAAGCAGCTGACCACTCAAAAATAAAAATAAAAACATTCTGATATATTCAGAATGTTTTTATAATAAAATTCTACGGCTGTCATTTCATTTTCACCGAGTTTTTCACTGTGAAGAAAATAAACTTTTAATGGATCCTTCAATACTTTAACTACTTTATTTGTTTGTAGAGTGAGGTCTCATCCTGACGGGGCTCAAGTTTTTCGGGTGGACATGGAAAGTTTGTCAAGACGAGCATTGACGGGTGGCTTGTAGAAAGGGCAATCGTCTATTTTTTTACCCGACTGCGAAGAAGGAGGGAGTGTTTGACGCGTATCTATGTATGTCTATTCCTATGTCCTCTCGTAACTACTCAACGGCTGAACCGATTTTGATAAATGATACGTCATTGGATTCGTCTTAATGACGCGAGTGACACTGGGTACATGAAATTCTTAAAAAATCCAAACGGCGGATTTTTGGCGCCAAATTGTAAGTTTTCAAAAAATGATTTTTATTCAAACCTTGGGGTACAATTTCTTTTTTATTCGACAGGATGGCAAACGAGCAAGTGGTCTCCTGATGGTAAGAGATCACCACCGCCCATAAACATCTGCAAGGGGGTATTGCAGATGCGTTGCCAACCTAGAGGCCTAAGATGGGATACCTCAAGTGCCGGTAATTTCACCGGCTGTCTTACTCCACGCCGAAACACAACAGTGCAAGCACTGCTGCTTCACGGCAGGCCTTTAAAAATACTAAAAAGAAGAAAACAAGTCTAGTAGGCTAGAACTTTGTTAAGTAGCTAACTTGTTCAACAGTCGGGACCCATTCAAATCGTGACGCTCAAAAATTGTTACCTAATTAAATTTATTGTTTTATTTAACAATATATCAAAACATGGAATATAAATACAACGTCGGTTGCACGTATACCAAGTGATCGACTTTCAAATTATTCATACTTACATTACCTACATACACCAGTCGAGCAAATCTGTGAAATAATTTTGCCGTAAAACTGTTTATTACTTTTTCATGGCGTCTTTTTTACACACAGGAAAATAATTAAGTAAATGAACGGGGTCCATATTGGCTCGCATACCTACTTATTGGAAGTCGGAATATAATGTTTGTCAGTCAGAATGATCGTTTGTCATAACTCTTGTCAGAATTGTTATAAAACAAACAGTTTTCTATAGGATGACCATTTAAATATTTCAGAAAAATGTAAGGTTTTAGTGAGAAAAAAAATATTAACGACAATTAAGACGAACATTACGGTATGGCTAGCGAAAAGTATGCGAACTTTGGCGCTCCCAAATAAACATCATTGCACACAAGTTAGGTATCTTATTATTAAAATCATTTTTTTACCGTAGTAGATAAACTTAGTCATATGAATATTGTACTATTCTGTGTCACTAATACCTACTCTTAACACTCAAAGAAAAGGCAACGTTTACACGTGCGCTCCCATTGTGTAGTTAAGCGGTGCTAACGCCTCAATGGATACAAAACTCCCACACGTCACTTGCGGTATTGTCGTAGCTTCCGAACCGAGTGTCACTTGCTAGATAATGTATTCGAGATCACAAGTTTGGAACTCTCGGGACACCGGCGCCCAACATGATGCCAAGTACGAAATCTTGGAGATTTCCCTTAGAACTAGGCGCAAGTTAGTTTGACAATCGAGACAAGTAGTTTTAGATTAATAGAATCTCTAACTTCGATGCTCTTGAAAGATGAAATGACCGTACGTCTCGACGGTATTTGGAGTGATTAATTTTATTAGTACAATATTCAACATTTAGATTATTTAACTTACCCTTGTTAACTATCATTATACTATGTATAAAGTACTATAAAATTTGACTATCGTTTGCATATTATAAACCAATAATATCGAAAAAAACGTGGCTACTAACTTGTGAGTTCGTCTTTAAGGACATATCCGTAAAATAAGAAGTTGTTTAAAAAAATTCAGACCATAGGTACCTACATAATATATTATTTGGCTGGCCGTACCTATCTTATCTCCTTATAACATGTCCCAATAATATCAATAATAATATCCGAGGATAGTTTTCCTTACCAACTGTTAACTTTTCACGCATTTTTAACCCCCGACGCAAAAAGAGGGGTGTTATAAGTTTGACAGCTATGTGTGACTGTCTGTGGCACCGTAGCTCTTAAACGGGTGTACCGATTTGAATGCGGTTTTTTTATTTGAAATTTGGTTTTCTAGCGATGGTTCTTAGACATGTTTCATCAAAATCGGTTCAGCCGTTTTCGAGATATTGAACTTTGAAGTGACAAAGTCGGGGTTTTTTAGCAGTTATACCTAGTTAGTAACTGGCAAAAAAAATCTTTCTGTATAGTAGGGGCACCTGCCCATGTATTTGATACCTCAAACATCGGTCAACGAAAATGTTGTTTCATACCTAACCTACATGAGTGTAGGTACTATCACATGGCGATGCCGGCAATCTACCACGTTATTAAAACGCTTCCCAAATAGAATCCATACTTTATAGATATAGTCAACCTCACAATCAAATAACTAAAATAAAACCGACAAAGCCATCAAAATGGTTAAACAAAATAACAACGATCGCCAAACTAAATTGTCTAAAACCACATAAAGTAATGTCACAAAATTGGCTATTGTTGTTAGATTATACATGCAGGCACGAAGCATTCTATTCCGTTGCGGTTATCAGATCATGAACAATTGCGTGCTAGAATAGAAATCTGCTGGAATATTAGTTCAGAGCTACCGGTACGAAAGAAGTGTTGTGTATTCAGTTTAATTTAAAAAAGTCGACAGCAGAATAAGTGACAGATAGCATGGAAAGATAAACTATCAAAAATGTATCAAACAACAAATAAAATTATATATTCATTCAATCAAAATACGAGTACATAAACTTCTGTTCTTTAAAAGTAATGACCCAGTCAACCGGCATAATAATGACCGGGAGTCGTTAATAATACATTGTTAAGCAATGATGTTTTTGTCATTTAGTTTCATATTTAGTTCATCGACATAAGCGCCGGGATGGCGGTGCAAGGGGGTGCACTTGCACCGCGTAAAAGAAAATACATTGAACAAAACTAAGATACAGAATGAAACTATAAAAGCACCTTCATACCTACCTATATGGCAGATGCGAGATGCAATGCACCCTTCTGAAAGTAATGCAACCGGCGCCTATGTTCATCGACCTCTGTTCGTTTACTTCGTCTAGAAAACTTGGCTACAAAACTATGAATTACCCAAAGTCATTGATTGCGTTAAAAAATCCCAATTTCTCACCTGAGTGGGCAAAGTTTGGTGCCCGGCATGCCGCTGCTGAAAGGACACGATCGGTGCAGCGTACGGCAGAGGTGGGAAGTCTCCAGGAAAGACGACACGGTCACAATCCATATGGATAGTCAGTTGCAGACTTCTGTCGACCTTCACAGCACATCGGCATGGATAGCGAACGTCCTCGTGAAGCTCGGAGCATGGGTACCACGGGTGCTTGCCGACTGCCAGAGGCAGGAGTGCGATGAGGAGTAGCTTCCACATCGTGATCTGGAAACAAGAATGACTGTCGTTAATTTGGTTATGTAGGAAGCAGAGTTAATTTGTGGCAGATTCTTTATTGTTTATTAAATGCAATTCACATATAAATACCGAAGTACATCGGTACAGAATGGCATCGGTATTTCTACCGATTTTATATTAGTTGATTTCAGAACAGGTAGGTAATAGTTTAGGATAATTAATCGTTAATATATTCTTCAAGTGAGTAAAAAAAATTTTTTGTTTTTTTTAAGAATTGCTTGAGTATTTTTTTAAATTTAACATCATCGTCCTCGTGTTCTAATTAGTGACTGATTTTATTATAAATTTTAATAAGCATTGATTATGAACTTGATTTGTGCTATCTTAGTTACGATGCAGGGTAACTAAATTGCTTTTAAATCTTATTTCAAAGTGTCGCGTTTTGTCTTTTTTTCTTTTGTAAAACACTGATTCGAAATTGTAACAGATAATTTTAAAATGAAGTCGGAAAATTTCAGCGGTTAATTGGGTTGGTAATTTTTGATTTAAACACTTCATATAAATCCGTAAGAAATCGAGTATTCATTGATTTTAAGTATAAATTATTATAGGATAATCAAGCGATTAGGTAATTAAAGGTGTCTTTTCAGACTTATAAATTTTCACTAGACAAAATTTTGGCAAGAATGAAGAAGAATTAAATTTTAACTTAACAGTTAGACTCCTGAAGGTAGAACGGATTAATGTTTAGAGTTTTCAGTTCGTAAAGCCGAATGCCAGTTCGTTAGTGTAGATGCTAAAATCAAATTGCAGTACCTACTTGAGTTTACTTTACTTAATAAGGGAAACGTTTATTTACCACAAGACAATTATGCTTGCGTTTTTAATGCAGCTGCAAAGGTACATGAGAATATCATTCTACTAGAGTATTTAGTACTAGAGCTCAATAGCTAATTTTAGAACGAGGTACATTTACGATGAGTACGAGAATATTGTAGCCAGTGTCCACGACACAGAAGAAAAGATCACGTCGCCTTGTCTATAAAAAGTTTATGCACCATATAAGCTATAATCATAAAGCGAACGTTGACATCTAGGTACATCTTCCTTGAATAAACCTTGTTTTCAATGGAACTCGTGTAGTCAGTGCAAATATTTCAATTAGAACCAAAAAAACACAATTTGTAGAGAATTCGATTGTTTCACATGCAAGCAACATTTTTGCTTAATTCTACGGACTCAAGAAAATATTGACATCGTAAAGTATAAAGTAACGCAATTATGATTTATTTTTGTATATTAAGTACTTATTATTTTACACCATGTTTCATTATACTTACCGTTTTCGTATAAGCATTACACAGCCATTTTCATGCGTTGCCTACCTACCTATTCTGTTTATGTTTAGGTATAAAAGACTGGCCACTAATGGTTATTAGTGCCCAGTCCTCACTTTTAACCTTACTTTTTTTGAGTAACCCTTTTTTTTAGTTTGTTCGTCTGAATTATTTGATTTGTTTCCTCAACTGTTGGCAACATCATCGCTCTTTATTACCATAAACGGGACCTCAACGGCCAATACAAACAACGGCTGGGGGCAACAAAGAACACCTCGTAAACAAAGTCCTCGTAAGCGGAATTTACGAGCGAGGCATTGTTTGTTTCTCACGATCGCGTTAACTTCAGCTTATTTTGACCAAAGTTTCATGATTGATGAAATTTCAGGGTACTCGAATTTGTAGCAAAGTAGGGTACGTTTGAATAGCTACAAGTTGTTCTGGGCAAAAAAATTTTAACAAAAAAGTAAAAGTCGGTGCCTCAGCACGAGCCAGCAGGAGTGGAACAATAGTCGTCTACCTCACCTACATACTATGAGTTTCAATCACTCCTGCTGGGTCGTGCTGAGTCACCGACTTCAAGCTTAGGTACCTATCTAAAAAAATATTTTCAAGGGTTTTGTAGTCGGTTCCATTTTTTGTTATTTTTTTTTATTTTTGGAGTTTTTATATATATAATAATTCTTTATTTCTTACTTTTTAGTGATTTGTAGCCGAAGTACATCTCACAACGATTCCATTAAGTCCAAACACGGCTTAGTTACGTTTTTTTATAACAGAGTTCTGTTGCCTACCTTCCGGCTTCAGCATCAGATCAGTTCGAAAGAATCATTAACTTAAAGCTTCTTCTTAGTCGTTAATCTAGGTTTATTAATCATGATCGTTTATAGACGCGCGAGCAGTACTTAGCCTTGACGAGTTCCATTGGCCATCTTCATCAGGTCCAGTTTACCAAATGATACTTTCTGAATGTAAATGCTTATCTTAATGCTAAAAATGCCAAAATCGCCATAGGTGTGCCTATACATTTTGAGGTTTGCCCTCGATTTCCCTAGGATCCCATCATCAGATCTTGACTTCGTGACAATGGGACCACCTCAGAAGAATACTCGTTCGAATAAAAAAAGAATTGACTGAGTAATGGGTGAACATATATAAAAATAAATAAAAAATAATACTATATATAAAATAATAACATTGGAACATAGAACCTCCTCCTTTTTTGAAGTCGGTTGAAAAGTAAGATACTTACTGTCCTTAATGTTAATCAGTTTTTATAGATAGCTAGTTATCTGAAAATTTGTATGGTTGGAAGTGGTCAAGGGAAAATGACAAAAGTGATTTGTGAAGAAAACGGAAACATAAGCAACCCTTATAGTTTCACCATGTCCGTCTGTCCTTAACTGTCCTGTCTGCAACTAATCTTAAGGACGATCAGTGCTAGAAAGTAATAAAGCATATGAACCACATTATAATCCTGTAAAAATTTTTTTTTAGGGTACACATAGGTAAACTGGGGTTTTTTCTACTCTGAACCCAATGTTTATAACGAATTTAAAAGTACCTACGAGTATTAGTTAAACAAAATTTAATATTGAATATTTGCGGCATATTCGTACGATAATCTACACTGTTAGATAATTATAGGCTGATTTATTGATTTAATTGTCAAGTCATGGTCATTATAATAAAGATGTTACATTGATAGAAGTCACTCCATGACGCCCTGTCAGGTCAGGGCACACAATAATAACAAAGAACTAAAAATCTAAGATTCTAAGAAAATTAAGCAAACAAGGATGTAACAACCTGTTGGGATCAAGCATTTTTGAGCACAATAAACTCTTTCCACTAATATAAACTAAATTAATTATGATTAAAATCTTACTAACTAATTGATTGAACCACGAAGCCGCGGCCGAAGCGTTACTGAACAATGGCGTGAATAATTTCTTTGATACAACTATTATGATTACTAAACCTTCACGCGGCTTAGCATTTGATAATAACACTGTTAAATTCCGTACACATTTTCTAATACAGTGAAAGCGAAACATTGTAAAGAAGACATTTTTCCCTTATAAACCTGATAAGGATCTCGTAAATTAATACAAAGCGACAGCTAATAAATTGCTGAAATTATAAAATTTTCTAACGTTGTGTGGTGTTTACATTTAAGGCCTTTTTCCTAGTCAAATCACCGCGTAGCGTGCTTTGTGTAGAAAACTTATAGAAAGCGAAGCAAAATCTAAGAAAGTATGGGAAAACTAGTGTTATTTAGTGTCCTTGGTGCTTCGCAGTCTGAAAATATCGTGCGGCAGCGAATACCGGATGGGTAAATTGTTAATGTAGCTAGATTTATGTGCAAAGTTGGGCAGACTGATCCTAGGTTTTTAACTTTGGCGTCTGCCAACATTAGGGTTCTGTCTCGAACGCTTTTTGATATGAAATGTGTTTTTGAAAATTACAAACTTTCTCGTTAGCACCGAAAGGAATTTGAACCCGCATCTCTTGGATATACGCACCAAGCGTGCTACCACCACGCCACGACACCACGGGAATACCGGCTAAGTCCGAGTCCCGTCCCATTCGTTATAAGCAAAACAATCCGTTTTTTTAGCAACTAATTCAAGCAACCATTTCAGATGGCGCTAGGAACATAAATAGATAATACTAAAAATTCTAATTTCTTATTTTATCACATCGATGATACGGGGTCTATAGTGCTTTGAGTTACGGCCATACTCGACTTTGTGGGGGCAAAACCGTGCCCTACACCATGCTTTTTATCCATATAGGTGCTCACGCTTTTAGCTCGCATTACATTCCTCAAATGAACTACAAACAATTACTTTGCTTACCCGCGACCTAACGATTGCTACGTCTATGCTACAGATGTGTGTTCACGCGGCTCCTCCCTCTAAGAACGCACACACGTCACAAAAATCCTTCTATATCAAACTACGCTGGCACGTTTCGAACTCAGGCGTTCAGAGTGAACAAAGTAATAATTTTTTTTATAGTTCGTTCGGACGTCCACAAAGTAACGCCTGATTCAAAAAATTATGTTCCTCTTATTATTAGTTCACATCACATTGAACATCTAATTAATCAGATAGTCGTAACTAAACGCACGCAAGCAAGCTTCTTAAGCCTCTGCATGTAACCGTAATAAGCCATTCCAAACAAAGGCGATAATTTTGCACAGCGGCGCGCAACCAATTTTAGACGATCCATGGGCCACACTGTGTCGCTACAACCGTGTTGCGAATACAGCACTGAAATACACAGAGTAAGCACTATGCCAGAAAATTGCCGCTTTTGATTAGGAATTGACAAACTTATAATATAATGACGACTTTTGAAAACGAGGCGCGGTTTTCATTTTTCGGTTGGCGTGGATTTCGATGCACTTTGACGTAAAATCGCAGTGGAATCCGTCTTTTCTGTTGAGAGCGACGATGCCTTAGACAAACAGGTCAAACTCATGTCAAACTTATAACACCGATTTCTTTGCTTCAGAGGTTAAAAAGCATTCGGCTTATCTGTACTCACTGTTTCCTGTGCACATAGTGTAACTAATAAAGTATATGTCGCTTGCACCGAGCGGCAAGGCTGAGCCAAATCCTCTGGGAGCGCGCCAAATTGCAACATTAGACTAATATTTGATAAACACGAGGGAGGAATATTAGCTTTGATGGTAGCCTCTGTGGCGCTATTACATAACACACTGGGTATTAGGTACATACATATTTTAATATATGTAATTGACCGTATCGAACAAACAAACACCAGAAAATAAATATTATTGTACCTACTTAAGTTAATTAATTAGAATTACCAACTTAAACCAATTTGAATTCATACAGGTTTTCAGTAGCAAGGTAAAATGTAATTGATCAATTTGATTCCATTATGCAATGTGTAACTGATGAGACTCGGTTTTAAAATTATTTGATACTAGCCTTTACCCGCGACTCTGTCTGCGTAGAATTCGATTATCACTAACTCGCGGGAACTATGCAATTTTCCGGGATAAGAACTATTCTATGTCCTTCCCCGGGACTTAAACTGTTTGTGTACCGAATTTCATCTAAATCGTTTTATCGGTTCTGACGTGATGGCGTAACAAACAAACAGAGTTATAAACTTTCGCATTTATAATATTAAGTGGGATAATCGCTTATAAGATAATTACAGCCAAACTATAACAATACCGTCAACAAATTAATGTTACGCAATACAAATTTATCCTACTTAATGATAGGATAATATTTGTTTAGTGACTTCAAACGTTTACCGCCAGTCATAATTAACCAAATTCACTATAACAAAACAAGTTTTGCTACTTTAATTATAAATTTACTTAATCAGTTTGCCGACGTTTGAATTATAAAACCGTTAAGAGAGAGAGAGAGAGAGAGTTAAGGGAAAGAGAGATCCAGCTGTACCCATCATCATCATCAGCCCGAAGACGTTCGTGGTTGAACACAGATCGCCTCCTAATAGCCCGTTCCCATTTGTCGGGTGTCGGATCCGTTTCGTGTCGGATGTCAGTCATTTCTATAGAAAAACGTCTCAGACAAGTGTGTATAGCTTCATATAAAATGTTCTGCCAAGGTTCTGCCACTGGAATATCCGATCAAAACCCGGACACGACATCCTTTAAGTGGGAACCAGCTCTTAGAATACCACAGTGAACGACAACACCACTCACCACTTGCATTCACCGGTCGCCCGCTTTTGCGATTCTGTCAGTCCACCTACACTGCCTTCGTCCCGCTTGCACGTAAACAAGTCATGAGAGTAGTCGATATTTGTTCCAGTCTTGGTCGTATTGATTTATGGTACATTATGATAAGGTTCATTGATCAAATTATTAACAAGATGGTAATTGAAATTAATATATTGAGAAAGAAACACACACTGTGAGTAAGTGTTGACATTCATAGATTCAGCTGCATGTTATTACAGGCCCGTAGCAGATCTCACAAATATTTTATTTCCGAAGCATAAAAGTTTAATCAATGTCAATGCATGTAAAAGTCAAAATCGAATCATCATCCTAATACCCGCCTATACAGCACAGCCTTTGAATGCTCTTCCTAGTGACGTCACTCATCCATCACAATAGTCCCAAGGCTTTGTGGCCTTTTGACAGGTTTCGGGCTCCTCCTCATAAAACTGGATAAAGCATAAATCTTTGTTTTACATAGTGGTATAGTAATTAGACGGCGGAACATAGTCGAGGAGTTATTTTCGGCTTAAAAAATGCCTTAAGCTTTCGTGATTTTCACTCATAGATAAATACCATAACTACTAGTGTAGGTACTTACTCGTGACCACGGCCATTTAATGTGGTCGAAACGTCGAGGTAAATATTACTCGTGTCTTTCGTGTCGATACTTCTAGCCTACCAGTGCCCTATTATTGCGTTACCTATGAAATTGCTGTTTTATCGTACTGCTGACAGTTTAAAAGTTAGGTAAGGACTCAATAATACGTTGCTGTAAGTGAAAATGCAATGAGTGACGTAACGAGCCAATAGAATCAATTTCCTTAATACAGCTGCATATGGTTAGTGTAAATTGAGCAATGGTGCGAGAGCGCACGTTTCCTCATAGCACGCTCATTATACTAGGTAATTAAATTTCCTGTTCGGTACCTAACAGTGAAGCTAGTTTAATTAACTACAAAGTTGACGGTTCATCAATAGCAGGACCAATTATTGACCCAGTGATTTGATAGGTTAGGTTTCAATGGACAGTATCCACCCATGCTTTAACAATATGTGAAAGCAACGAAACAAAATTTGAGCTCAAATTTATTTGGTTCTCAGTCGAACTTTGCGTAAAAAAATAATTCTCGTTTTTAAATTTAATAGCAAAGTACTTAAGGCTATTAATAGCTCCCGACAACCTTCTGCATACAATTGGACAAGCTCACCGCTCCCAGCGAGCACTTTTTGTCCCTTTTCTTCACATTTGGTAAAGAAAATGTAATTAAGTATTTTATGATTTCGAGTTTATTCAGCGATTTATTAGTAGTAAGCAAACATAGAAAAGAAATCTACCATTAATTATTTATAAAAACAGTGAACTTGCAGCAAAAAAATTTCAAACTTCCAAAATATATAAACACTTAAGAGGTTACTTACATTTGACATAAATTTATATTGTACATTTTGTCGCGAGCACAGGGTTTCCTTTCAAATTATACACTTTTAAGATGTTTAGTGGCTGTAAGCACATTAGAGTGTTAGTTGCAAGTAACAAAACTGACTAGAATGACAATTTTTATTAGAACATACCTACTTTAAGCCCAATGAAACGTTTCAGTCTACTAGACATTGCTCAGATACACGACAGCTTAAAACAATGTCAATCAAAACAATTTACAGTGTGAATCATTATCAGCAACATTAAACGATTTCTCCACTCAACAGAAAATAGTTGCGATCCCAGAGCCGATTATGTCGTTCCGGCTGTTCCGACAGGACGTAAACCGTCAACTTTTATTATGATAGCGCTACAATACTTAAATTTTATGGGACGCTGTAAAGGGCGGCTCATTTTGATATACAAGACGACCTATATTTTGCGGGATCCATTCAGTGATCTGGTCACTCGGAGCTTCAAAGGGAAATACCTACTGCCTCCTCGTATTTGTGGTCTTAATTATCTAGTCTCGTGTCCGACTTCTCTGCCCAACCGAATAGAGTAGCTACTATTTAGAACTCAAAGTTTCCGCTTGAGTGTCAAATTTTTCAATACAGAAACAAAAATAGACGAATTGAAGTTAGATTCAAAATTTAATGCAGGTTTAGCACAGTTTAAAATAGTGCAAAAAACCCGACTGCCATAAAAATAGTTTAAATTAAAATCAAGTTTCAAAAAAATCTTGTCTAGTAGACTACAACTCTGTTCAGTATCTTAAACTTCAACAGTCAGAATCGGGACTAATTCAAAATCGTGACCAGCTCAAAAGTTCCCCGTAACGGTCTACTTGACTATTTATTTTTCTTTAAGGTTTTTAAGCCGGTAGGGTTAATGATTTTTTGAATTAATATTTGTATGTCGTACATTTTTAATGTGGCTGTGAAAATAGTAGCTTAAAAGTGTTGTAACCGATACATATTTTTTATATTGAGCTAATTGATACACATATTCTTAGATTTTTTTTAATCCCCCTCTATATTATTTGTAGTGTTATACATATACCTATCTTATGTCACTTCGACAATTTTGAAGTATATTATTTATTTGCCAATAAAAAACTACAGCATTACAGTAAAACCAATGCGCTGTAAAATTCAAATTATACTTACAATAAAAAACACAAAAAGACATTAAAACAAAAAAAAGTTATTTACTACATAAGGGTCAGCACAGACAGACTGCATTCCAGCTGCAACGTAACTGCCAACTGCCGACAGCCCATACATTTCAATTGCAGTCAAAGTGCAGTTGTGCCGACTACAATCGAACTGCAACGAAAAATGTATGGGCAGTCGGCGGTTGCGGTTACGTTGAAGTTGGAATTCAGTCTGTCTGTACTGGCCCTAATTGTTGATAAGCATCCAGCCGTTTAGGATGCCAAGACGACTAGAGAAGTAGACGAACATACGGATAGTCGGGTAAAAAGAGCAACGCGCGACTATGTGTCAAGAAATTAATAGAGGTACGGTGAGGCCCACTAAGATGAACAAAGTAAATTTAAGCATGAAAATATTCCAGAAAGATAAGAATAATAATAAAAACTGAGTGCTGTAATATACCTACGCGGCCGGCATGGGTGTATTAACCTCGGGGGCCGTATTTTTACTAGCCTGTATCTGAATGATGTACTTAGTCTTTTCCAGTAAGTCTTAGTTAAATATTAATGACTAACTATATACATAGGTACTGTAACGTCCTAAAACATAATCAACTATAGTAGATTGTACAACAAGAGTTTAAAGCGAGCTATTTTAACCGAGACGTTCATATAGCCACCCGAGGGGAAAATGGGTTTTATGCTCGAGTTTTACACTGCTTTTCACTTTGATTGAGAGGAAATTAAATAGCAACAGTGGAAATTTCACTTGCTAGGTACTACTTTTTATTAGGTTTCGCCATGTGTGTCTGTATGTGTGTCTGTCTGTTTGTCTGTCTGTCCGTCCGCGGCTTTGCTCAGGGACTATCAATGCTAGAAAGCTGTAATTTTGCACATATATATATATATATGTACCTAAACTATGCAGACAAAATGGTACAATAAAAAACAAAAAAAAAATTTTTTTAGGGTACCTCCCATAGACGTAAAGAGGGGGTGATTTTTTTTCTCGTTCAACCCTATGGTATGGGATATCGTTGAATAGGCCTTTTAAAAGGGGTTTGCTAAGACGATTTTTCCATTCAGTGATTTGTTTGCGAAATATTCAACTTTAAAGTGCAAATTTTCATTAAAGTCGAGCGTTTTTAAACCATAACGTTTTCGGTGAAGAAAAACATCGTTAGGAAATCTGTACACACCTTCGAAGAAGTTCGGTGGTTGTGTGGCCCGCGTAGGATAGGAACTGTGGCCCAAGGCCGCTTAATGTAAGATGAGACCTGTGCCTTACAATGAAACATATTTTATTTTTATACCTGTAGCCCTTATAGGCTAACATGAGATGATGAGATTTGCCAGAGAATTAGTTTTAAATTATTCATAACTTAGCAAAAAAAATACACAGAATATACACGATAATTAACAAATAGAAAGAAAGACAAATAGGACTCTCGTAGGAGGTATTTAACCGCGATGTATTTGCCAGCCCAAATTAAAACGCTTGAATAAAGACCCCAATAATGTCTGTCCTCTTAAATTATACCTACTGTTTTAATTATAATTCTATATTATGCAATTCCAAAATATAGGTACTCGTATATAAATAAAAGACTTCAAGAGAGCCGAAAAGGGTCGTCGAGTAAAAATGCGTTACGACTCCATTTCCTACATAACCCCATAAAAAGACCGCGACACGATGCTTAACACGCCTCTTACAAGTCTTGGGTCCGCAGACTACATACGACTTAGCATTTTTTATAAGTCTGAGTTTATAAGTAGGTAGGTAACGTATAAGGCGAAAGCGGTGGGTTAAGTAGAACATTTAATTTCAGCTAGAATGCTGGCCAAAAATACACATCAATAACTACTTAATTTGAAATTATTTTCAAATAAGTAGTTATCTGGTAAAATTAAGTCGCATTATTTAGATACCTACTTCAAACTTTTGACCAAATACAGTAAGTGCATAGTTGAGATTCAAGATAATTTAAAACATCTGCAAGAGATACTTGTATCTGATAGCTGGAGATCTGTCACTTTTATAGGACATCGTTGCTTTGGAGTTGTAATTATATATATATATAATGTCGGCGGCCGATCGTAAAATCCGCCAGATCACGAAATTCCTAGGCATATCGTGAAACGCCGCCAGCTTTTGAACATCAGCTCCGTTCTTTTTATGTGAATCAAACGGATTCTGTGCACAATATGAAAAAACCATGGACGTCTGCCCGTATTTTAGAGGTTAGTATTTTGTTGATAAATAAAGTATTCACTAGTTGTTATTTATTTATATAGAAAAATTTAGGTACGACGAGCGAAGCGAGGAGTGGTTAGTATTAATTGTCATCACGACGCACGAGCCGAGCGAGCGAAGCGAGCGTGCCGCGGCAGCGGCCGGCGAAGTGCCAGAACCGATATGGCGGCGTTTCATGATATGCCTAGGAGTTTCATGATCTGCCTAAACTGGCCAAATCATGAAATGGCGGCGCTTCATGATATGCCTAGGAATTTCATGATCTGCCTAAACGTCACTAGGCAAATCGCTAAACGGTGAGTTTTGAACGATAATTATATTAGCCAATTAATGAAATGGCGGCATTTCACGATATGCCTAGGAATTTCGTGATCTGGCGGATTTTACGATCGGCCGCCGACATATATATTATACAAACAATGTCAAGTTGCTGGAGATTGTATATTCAATAATGGTTACTCCTATTAAGTACATCTACAAGGCGGCGAAGGGTACAACTGTTAAAGGGAGATTATATTGAAAGTATTACATAATATTTGGGAAATATTACAGCAGCTACAGTGAAATGAGAAGACTTATAGAGCGCTTAGATTCTACAGTTCTAATAATTAGTTATTGGAAGCGAGGCACTATAACAAATGTTCCATGTAGGTACTTAACACGAGAGCCAAAGCAATTTCATGAAGACCTTCAGAGAATCCATGAATTTAAATCTAAAATTCCATCTAAGTTGGGACGTTAGCCCAATTAAAATCAATATGCATATTTTAACCCAACTGGCGAGTAGCTGAATTCGGGCTCGATCGGAAATAACTTTATGGGAAATAAAAATAACTGTTGAATAAAACCTCCAGTTCTGCTGTTCAAAATCAATTCTAAAATTATCGAGTATTCTCGTTGATAGGTATATTGTTTTTAACATTTATTCGAAACGGTCGTTGTTATGTCGAGTTACAAATCCCAATAAATATTATTCTTAAGTTGTTTACGTCAGTTTTTTTATAGATTTGTAGTAGTCCTACTTTGTTTGATAATGACACTACTTGCAGTGTTGCAAAACAAATAGACTTCCTGCGTGCCACCCCTCGTTAATCCAAAGGCTAAGTGCGCCATCAGAGGCATCTGAAGGAACTGACGACTTCGAACCAACGGTGCCCACTACTGATGCCCGACGGCCTGCTCCACAGCAGTTGAGAAGCCCAGGTTAGAGCTTTCGGCAGTGAATCTACCTCGGGCCTTGAGATACAACCCTGTCACAGACAGATGGAGAGACGGATAGCGTAGCGACAAATAATAGGGTTCCATTTGTCACCCTTCAGGTACGGATGGAACTCTAAAAAAACTTACCAAACCATTGTTACTAACACCTATGGAGTTACTCGTACTTCCAAATAAAGAAATTATTATTTAACTAAAAGAATTTCTTTGCTCACCTGCGGCCTTATGATAGCTAAGTTTATGCAAGTGGTGGTGATAGATGGGTTTGTGTGATTTGTGTGTGTTCTTAAAATGTAGAGGTGGAGAAACTGCATGAACACGCATATCTTGCATAAACATAGCTATCATAAGGTCGCGGGTGAGCAAAGAAATTCTTTTAGTTCATTTATATGGACTTCCGTAAAGTAACGCCTGATTCAAGACATTATTATTATTATTATTAAAGCGAACTTCAAAGCTCTATTAATGAGAATTCACAGTATTTTTTCTATGAAAACGTTAAATAGTCATCGACTATAATAGCGTGTTCTATTTTCCTCTATAAAGGCTAAAGCGCAAACAATATGGAATTGACGAATCACCATAAATAACAGATGCAAATGCCTTTCTGTTGATTCAATACCGAATAACGCTACCGCATCATAGCTCTATTGTGGAGTGCAATCAAGAATGGATATAGCGATAAGGGTGTGCTCCCATAGAATTGAATGCAATAGCATTAATTACAACAATAATTTAGCATTAATTGAAACATCTGTACCAAGTTTTACGCCTTTCCCATTAACTGTTTAATAGATCCGTCCTATGGAGACGATCCTGGTCAGACTGTCAGAATCACACTACCTGATGGACACTAGGAAGTAATCGAAAAATAGTTCACTTACCAAACCACAATTTATAAACTCACATACAAACAAACTAACCATTCTTTGTACTATTCTTTCCGCCATTAAGCTAGTTTCCCATTCGCCTTTACTTTCACAAAATAGTCAAAAACAATATTTTCTTTTTAATTATTTCCATACATATTATAATATTGACTAAAACCCTATCTTTTCTCAGGAAAACGCTTTTAATCCAATTTTAGTCTATTCTTTTTCTTTATTTCTGGAACAAAGTGATTTACTTCACCCAACTACGCAATGATAAAGCACCGAATGGTATTGACTGAAAACATTTTCCGTTTAGCTGGATCACCGATAACTCGCTCGCTGCTTTACAATTTCGATACAATATCGTAATTCAATAACACCGAGCACTGCGCTACTGATTCTGACAGAGAGAAAAGTCGGAGCTTGGTTTCAGTTTCAGCCTTTTGTCTGTAATTTGTGGAAAAATAATGAGATGATGTAATTTTTCGTATGTTAGACATCGTTATCCGTTGAGTCTGCTACCTAACAGTTCAGTCCTGAGGCCGTATTGCCTAATGTTTCTGACGCTAGCGATCGCTATCAAATGACAGATGTCGCATACAAAAACTGTCATTTCATTGCGGTCGCGAGCGTCAGAAACATTAGGCAATACGGCCTCTGGTCAGATTGATGATAATTAAACGTTTTAAATAATATTCGTCAATCCTATGGGAACGACAGAAAACCAGAAAGATGGACTGAACTAACGCTAAAACAAGCATGTGACCGAAATCATATTGCAATAGGTACGTATATATACGTCAACTATCCCCTCTTGTCTATAAAAAGTTACAAACTAATTGTATTTAGGTATGAATAACGTTTCGTCTGTCTTTGACAAAGGCTACGAACAAAGTCAAAACATAGGTTAATCAAAATAATCTTAAGTTATCGTGAACTTACCAAGTAGTTGAGTTGCTAAGACGCAGATAATATTTCTAAAATAATTGTGTGCTTCGGGTTACAAGCATAAAATTTCTACCTCAGATAAGGAGGGCAGATTCGAGATACCAAGAATTCATTTTCATGTTATTAGAGTGGGCATGTCATATGGCGCCATAGTGCATGTCGGATCTCTCTGTCTAATCAACAATTGAAAACGAAGATGAAGATATTTTAAAAATTCTTCCACAGCTCGGTTAGTGGAAGAGTTTTCTAAAAACAATAAAGATATATATTTTAACGAATTTATAGGAATTTTCAATCATTTCATCATAATATACACAAAGATAACATACTGAGAAACTGTAAGCAATTTACAAAAAGGAGAGCCTCGTGCTAATACATCATAATCATTAGCCATATCCGCGTCGATCTTTCCCGACTCCTTTTTTTCATCTACGAAGTCTGCAACCGGCAAGGGTGATTGAAAAGAGCACACTGCAAGTTTTGTTGCAGCCTTGTTAGAATCTACGCGTTTGATGTTGTTACAAAAGTCTGCTATGAACGATCCAGCGCACAGCTGTCATATTGACGGCTGGCGCGCTGACGCTAAGTAATTATTTACGTTACCTATAACCTGTGCCCAAATAGATTTTCCACGTCATTGACGCATTTGAAATATTTGGAACCAGTCAGGAATATTGTGATGGACGAGATTACAAAAGGTATATACCTATCTGAACACAATTCAAATATCCGGGCGCTCAATACATTTTGAGCTCATTATCCTTACCAATATTATATACCTAACTAACTCGGTATGTTTGGAGGTGTCTTTTTAGACATTGACATCTTACATCTTATTATTCACACAACTGTTTACCATCGTTTTTCCGCAAAACATTCTCATTTTTGTTTCATAATTGACATTACTGATGGTGTACCAACCCATATCTCTCACGCAACGGAGAAACCAAAAATAATACTATAAGCTCACTAATTAAGGCTACGAATTCATCATCATTATCATCATATGAGCCATAGGACGTACACTGTTTAGCATAAGCCTCCCCCATAGACCTCCAGTTGCTTAGGTTGGAAGCGGCCGTGAAACTTTGGCTTTACCAGATCATCCGTCGATCTCGTTGGTGGACGACCTACGCTGCACTTGCCTATCCGCGATCTCCATTCGAGAACTGTTTAGCCCCAACACCTCTCTGTTCTTCGTGCTATTTATATGGCCTACCTAACCCAGTGCATGTTGGCACTTCAACGAGCAAATTCGCTTGGCTATATCGGTTCTCATTTCTGATTCGATTTCGTAGAAAAACCCCGAGCATAGCTCTCTCCACAGCTCTCCCTCCTTAACACGGAGCCAATTTATAAGGCCTATAGTGAGGCTACGAATTCTAATGCTACGAATTAAATAAATAAATAAATAAATATCACGGGACAATTCACACCAATTGACCTAGTCCCAAAGTAAACTTAGCAAAGCTTGTGTTATGGGTACTAAGCAACGGATAAATATAATTATATAGATAGATACATACTTAAATACAAAGTAAACACCCAAGACCCGAGAACAAACATTCGTATTTTTCATACAAATATCTGCCCCGACACGGGAATCGAACCCGGGACCTCAAGCTTCGTAGTCAGGTTCTCTAACCACTAGGCCATCTGGTCGTCTAAATTATTGCTAGCCTATAATTAACATTGTTGGGTAAATGGGCCCTAATTAACGTCTCTGGAATTGGTAAACAGTGAAAATTGAGTGCGTTCTGTTTAAATCTGGCATGGCTTATCAATCAGAGGGTACAGCATCCATCAACCGCCGCGTGCACGAATCAATCACTCAGTGAATGCGGCGATAAGTTCCGCCATGTAACGAGATAATTTGTAGTGCGGTTACACTCGGCTAGACAAGCTAAAAATGATTTATTGTATTTTGAATGGAAGCATATACAGGGTGTAATCGTTAAGTGTGCCCAGGCGGTTATTTCGTAACTATTACAGATATCAAAAAACTGTGAACTGATATCGAAAGTACGTTGCCTAATAAGTAAAATGACATTAACTTTTTAAAAATAAAAAGAGAAATATCCATAATTTTGACATCAAACACTCCAATCACATACATTTAGTGCGAGATTAATAGAGAGGTTTTAGTTTCCTTATTTTAAAAGGTTATTTTTTAAGCTTAGTACTGATATTTAAGGAAACTATTTATTAAACTATTATATATTTGTTTATTTGTGTCGCGCGAGCAGAGCGGCGGCGCGCAGTGCGCGTGTTGCAGCAGCCGCTGAGTCGCGTTGCTCCGAAGACGAAGGGCTACGGATTAGCCCGAAACATGTCGAGCTAAACTCGATTTAAGACGTGAGTTATCCGGGTCATTATATTTAATATAAACTATTTATTAACCTAACAAAGTAGGTAATAAAACTAGTAAATCTTTAATACCAATTAAAACAATTTTCGCCCACGTTTAGTGATCAGATTGACTGGATATTTGGTACAGAGTATCGGAGTGGCCGAGCTTTTTCGTTAAATCGTGTTTTTTGTTCTCCAAAAAACACGAGAACCATCATCGCATCTGTATTAATTAGTCCTGATGGTGCTGAGGATGTTGCCTATAAAGGCGACGGTAATCACTTAAAATCAGGTGAACAGTCTGCTCGTTTGTCTGCTATTAGGTACATTAAAAAAAAAACGTTTTGAAATAAGCTTTGAAAGAAAAAACGTTAACTGAATAACAGCCTTATTCATAAAAAGTTAGAGCCTCCTTGAAGGCCCGATGCTAAAAAACATGATTCATAGACGTCTGTTAGCGCTAATCAGTCGATTAAGGCTCTGCTAAAGTTAGAGTTAGAGTTAGACCCTACTTTATCTCCCTGCTAAGTCACAAAATTGCCGCCACAAGTTTGAACAGCTGACTTTGACAAGCTCAAAAAACCATACCGAAGATATTTTTAGTGAAGGGAGGGTTACGCAAAGATTAAAAAAAATCCAGGAAAATTTAATTTTAAGGAATTTGTTTTTAAAAATCCTCTAAATTAGGTATTTATTACTGCTACTTTACTAACAAATATGAAAAAAAAAATTAGGATGATTAACATAATTACGGCTTTTTGCACTTAAGTACAACATAAACATGCGGATCGGAAATGGCGGGAAAACAAACATCTCGCTTTTTATTTTTTCCTGCTAATTTGCTGTCATTGCTGACAATTTTTTTTTAATTATCGATGAGGCCATTTTTTGTCTTTGATTTGTCAAGATTGCCAACATAACGCGTCTAATCCGTCTATCAGCAGCTCAACAACTAGCAGACTGCTAGCAAGCGTTTATGAATCATACTTCTTGACAACCGTCTAACAAGTCTGCTAAGTAACAGACCGATCAAACCTCAATTAAGGATTTTTTTATGAGTAAGGCTGTTAATATATAAACAAAAAGAAAAAATGTAAACTATGTCATGTCTGACTTAGATTTGAACTCTAGACCTCCAGATTGCAGGTCCAATACCACACCAGTGAACCGCTAAGCTGATGACGGAACTACTGAAAATGCGTATCAGTACACTATAAAACCGTAGGTACGTATTTTATTTACTCAATAACGATAACACTCGTTTTCCCAGAGATGAAGCCAAGTCAGATCAATTGTTCGCCTCCAAAAGCGCCCACATAACAAATTTCGTCGAAATCTTTAGAGAGATCCTCGTATTAATAAACAAGAATTGCTCATTTAAAGATATGTCTTAAGATTTTAGATATGTAAGATCTATTTACAGTGAATGTACGTGTACATTCACAAAAGAGCATATAGTTAGCAAAAAAGCTTGTAAACACGAGTACAATAATGAAACATTTGCATAAACTTATTTAAAAATGAGGCTACTTGAATGTTTAATAATTCGCCAGAAGAAATCGAGATCCAGGACATTATGAAAAAAGGTATTCAAAATACATAGGCATTATAGTATATTACTGCAGAGGGCGGGAAAAGTCATTCCTGCCGAGGCCTGTATACTGCTTTTTTCCAAATATGCGAGGAAATAAAACGAAAACATTATATTTATTCGACACAAACACATTTATATAACAATCTACCTACAATCTAAACAAAATTAACACTTTAATAGTAATAAAAATGAACCTTACTGATAAAAGATGCTGCGCTACGAGTTGGAGTTTGTGGTGTGCCCATTAGGATACTTTCATCCCTACTTGTACAACTAAACTTGACAACATGAAATTCACGTTCCCGCCTCAATTTTGATATTAAAGATTTGGGTCCGAATTGTGTATTTGGTTCCACATAAAATAATAGTAATCAAAATAAATTAAAAGACAACTTATATGATTAGTAAATATAAATATTATACATTTTTACTTTTAGTTAAAGTGGCAATTCCTAAACGCACAACATTAAAAAAACATACCTTTGTTACAAAATATTTAGCAGTCCGAGAAGATAATTAAGTCTAAATACACCTTATTACGATTTGGACACAATCATTATTGGCATTAGCTAAACGCAGAAAATAATATTTATTTAATCTCGGTTTTTGTACGTGACTATTCCAATAGTCAATTGGCTGGCTGCTTGGTGAATTTTCGGTCTTGGATGAAATTAAAAGTAAAATAACCTGCACAATAATTAACACTTCCCGGACATGTCCGGGAAGTAATGCCATTTTTTTTTAAATTTATTATCACATCAACGCATGTAACGATGGACTTCCCGGTCGATTTTTCCAACATTAATGAGAACATTTCCGAGCAAGGTGGAGAAAAATTTATTAGGTAATGCATTTAGTTCGCAGCTAAATATTCTAACTATAACGGGAATTCGCCGAGTTGCACGTTCGTGACACGATTTAACTATACCAATTTCACAGGCAAATACAAAATGTAAGAAGAAGATGGGTGAAAGTCTCTACAAATATGGCCTTAATATCATAAGCCAGATTATAATAAAAGCTTTTTAGAATAAAATGAAAAGAAAACATTCTTTCAGGTCTTTGTTATTCACGGCCATAAACTCGAGGCGGAAGATAAGGCACGCTGCGCACTTCGCACCGCCGCGGCGCTTAACTCATGGAAAATTGCTTCCAATAGTCCTTGGGAAAGTGTTATATACTGACTCTACAATGCTTAAATCTTAAAAAATTTCATAAATTGTCAATCAGTTGCGTTTGCATTGGTACCTATCAAGCATGCATCAAACCTGGTGAGCTGTTTTTATCTGAATAAATTCTTGCGTCGCAACCCTCTATCTATCCTAACCTTACCTAATGGTCAATTTACACGCCGCAATAATCCATTTTTAAGAATGCATAGAAAACACAGACATATAAGGTATAATAATGAAATAAAAATAACACACAAAACAACCACCTAAACTGGTGCTCAGATCAGATCAGACCACTGTTTACCAGCTGAATTGAAGTTGACACCATTTTAGTTTTAGAAACATAATAATAATAAGTAATACATATAGTTAATAGATACATTTCATCACTTATGTCGTACGGACGGACCTATATTGTATGTGTAGTAGCAGAGGTGCCGGTTAAAAGCTTGTAGTTTCGTTAATAGATACAGCGTTCCAACATTCAATTGAAAAACCCAGCCCTCGGCAGGTAAATGCAGTTGTGTACCAGCAACTCCGATTACAGCCCGCCAAGTCATCAATCACGATTGAGGAAAACGTAACGAGACACGTGCCAAAACCAAATCTGTTTCCGAGACAACCAATAATTCTTCTTGATTTCTTCTCGCGCCTGCCCGGAGAAAATAACGGGGGTTAATCTGACGCGGTTTTCACGCACGCTCCAAAATATCCGATGTCGAATTTAATTAACCCTGCTTCCATTTATGTAACCTAAGTTTAAAGGGTACAGAAATATTCTTCATTCTTGCTCCCAACTGCCCACATTTCTTCGCGGAGTATTTCGTGACGTTTGCAAATGCTAGGTAGACTTATATGTATGGTTTTATTTCCCTATTCGGAAGCTTATTTGAAGGGAAAATCTGTCGGCGTCTGCCCACAATCCAGGCGTAAGCCTTACGGCCTTTACGTTTTCTGCTTGTTAGAAATAAGGAAAAACAAGGAAACATTCTACTTTGGGTAAAAAAACGAAGGGCTTAGATTTCTGCCGTTTTGCAAAACAAGGCCTCTGCTAAATCCCGCTGATGGCTCTCCAGCTAAGAGGTTTTTGTGGGTCTTAAAATTCGTATCGTAAGGGTAGAATCATGTGACCGCTGATGAATAGATAGAACAAGAAAGAGCTTTTCACAAAGATTATTATTTAAAAATAAACTACTTGTGATGTGAAGTTTACTCGTAAACCGGTTGACGACCGGATGGCCAATACGGTATTTGACTATTTTGTATACGTTTTATATATTAAAACTACACAATGCCTGTTATCGAATAGAAAAACAATTTTTAAGCTACCTTTACTATTAACAAATTTATAAAGGTTTGAAATTCAAGATTAGACAGAGAAAGACATACTGGCATGTGACGTCACACGCCAGTACCGCCATACTTGATGCATAGAGAAAAGCGTTTGAGAAAGAGACAGGTATATAGATATTTCAAACAATCACTATAAATCCAATTTTCAACCTATTTAAATTTTCTCTTCGCTAAACACTATCTATATATCTATATTTTCATAATAATATTAAGATATGACAAAATCAGGAGCTGTCAAATACCGTATTGGTTAGGGAACCTGACTACGAGGCTTGAGGTCCCGGGTTCGATTCCCGGCTGGGGCAGATATTTGATACGAATGTTTGTTCTCGTGTCTTGGATGTTTAATATGTGTTTATAAGGTTGATTGTAGTTGTGGTAGTTCCTATATCGGACAGACGAAAAGAAAATAGCTGAGAGGGTCAAGGAACATATTGCAGCTGTTAAAAGTCGCCAGGTACACACTTATTAAGTCAGCCATAGCCGAGCATTTGCCAACAGACTGGCGTACAAACCACTAATTGAGTGCATTAATATTCATTGTGATTGTTTTAATGTTATTAATTTTAATCAAGAAGCCAATAAACATAAATTACTTATCAAAGAACTCACGGGACGATAGAAACAAGCTTTCACTTCGTTGCACTACTACACTTAAATGCCGTCGGGATCTTATGTTTAAAGACATCCGGACAGCTTAGTTATATATCTTAATGCACATAACATAGGTAGTTTTGGTGTCAATGCCAGTTGCTAGGCAGACTTATATAATCTATATTTATATTGCAGTCTACCTTACGCGAGTACATTTCTGAAATTCTGTGAACAGGTTTTGTATGTTATGTGATAAATATACAGACTTGGTAATATATATATGCACGGAACTGTCAAAATATTGTAGTTAGCGAAGTATGGTCGACACGATGTTTTCCGGCCAATTCTAAAAATAGCTCTGATGCAGCGTTTTTGAGCAATAAAAAGTTGATCCATTTTTGTATTATTACCCAAATTACTATGCCGTATCGCATCGCAGAACCAACGTAACCATGGTATGCCAATAAAGCCGCTTGCAAGGAGACAGTTTGCCTAATTCGTCTTAAGGCAAATACGAAACTATTCACTTTGGAGCAGACCATATCCACATGCTCTTTCCATTTACAGTGACGGTCAATAACGATTCCCAGAAATTTTGTAAGATGTACTTCTTGAATCGGATCGTCATTGTATCGGACATCTAAGGTTTGTGATTTATGGCGATCTGTATGAAATTGAATATAATTAGTTTTCTTAATGTTTACCTTGAGATTATTATTTTCTAACCAATTAATTGTTAAAGCCAATGTCCAATTTATATCATTATTGTAAGTCAGTAAATCATTACATTTTATTATAATTGAAATGTCATCTGCAAATAAAATACATTTATGAGGTAAGTGGGATGGTAAATCATTAATATACATTAAAAATAGCAACGGTCCTAAAATACTGCCTTGGGGCACACCATATTCGTTGTTCACAAACGAAGAACAATAAGACCTTACAGCTTGGGACTTGCCGCAGTACTTTACAATCTGTACACACTGTTGTCTATTACCAAGGTAAGCTTTAATCCAATTTAATATTGGCCCTCGCACTCCATACCTAGATAATTTGGCAATCAAGCGTTTATGATTCACACAGTCAAATGCCCTCGACATATCCAAAAAAGGACAGTAACCGGTATTTTAATGTCCACAGAATCCATTACATTTTTAATCAGCTTGAATGTTGCCAGAGAAGTGCACCTAGATTTACGGAAGCCATGTTGTTCTTCATTAATTATATTAGTATCTTCAAAAAATTTAAGGAGTCTAACGTACATGACTTTCTCGTATATTTTTGCAAAGATTGGTATTAAGGTAATAGGCCTATGACTACTTATGTCGGTTTTATCCCCGTTTTTATATAAGGGCTTAACCACAGATTTTTTTAGTTCTTCTGGAAACACTCCTTGCATTATTGATAGATTTATCACATGTGCAAGTGGCTCCGCGATGATATACATACTTTTCTTTATGATATCAGTTCTCAAGTCATCATAACCAACCGCTGTAGAATTTTTAAGTGATGAAATTATTTTTATGAGTTCCCTAACACTTAATGGATTGAAAAACATTGTACAATCATTATTATTTATACTAATGTCACTTGTATTATTCGAATTTTCATTTTTATTTATAGTTTCAATAAAATAATTATTAAATTTTTCCGCTATCTCTTGTGCATTGTCAATATATTTATTATTAACTAATAGAGTTTCTACAGATTTACTGTTGCAATCAGCTGATGTATGTTTCTTAATTATGTTCCATGCTGCTTTACATTTACTTTCATTTTTATTAAGGTACTTCAAATTTTCTGATTTTCGATGTGACAGTATGCAACGTTTAAGCAAGCGGGTATAATTTTTATACTTTATCAAACATTGTTTATTCCTTCTACCTAATAAATATAATTCCCTTTTTTTTTGGCAGCATATACGTAATCCTTTTGTTAGATGTTTTGCACTAACCGATTTGTTTGTAACCTTAACTCTAATAACCGGGAAGCATAAATTGTAGAAAAGTACAAACAATTCGTAAAAATTGGTAAAAGCTTGCGTCGCATCATTATCACTCAGTATGTCATGAAAAGAAAGGGATGACAGACATCCTATAAATTTTAACTGGTTTTCTTGGTTGTAGTCTCTCTTCGTTTCATACCACCACTTCACTGGAGGTGGTACACGTTTACGAACGGGCACATGGAACAATTGCGCGGTATGGTCAGAAATACCTAAATCTAGTATTCTTACCTCGCCGTCCTTCACATTGGTCGCTATATGATCTATGCAAGTCTCAGAGTGAGCTGTAATTCTCGTAGGTTTATTATTATTGGTTAACTGTAAGCCAAAACAATTCAGAATTTGCTCGAATTCTTTCGAGATATGTGAGTTTTTAATCGTGTCTATATTAAAGTCACCACATATTATGTACTTTCTCCTCCTATTTTGGCATAAAATGTGAAGCATTTCTTCAAATTTGTGAAAGAACAGAGACAAAGGTGAAGTCGGGGCTTTATTCGTGTACACACAAATTACTACCATATTATATGTCGTGATAGTCACGGCGCAGCATTCAAAAATATATGATTCCGCGAGAGGGACAATTTCTTTCACAGTCGTGAAATCCAAACCCTTCCGGACAAGAATAGCAACTCCTCCTCTTTTTGAATGCTTGCGAGAAAAATAAGCTGCTAGTTGGAAGTTATTTATTTTTAGGTTGCCCTCTGATCCACGTAGAATGTTCGTTTCACTTAAGCACAATATGTCTATAGGTGACCCTTCTTTTTCTAAATCGAATATTGTAGCACTGAACAGATCCTGTTTGTTCATTGCCCCAGAAATATTTTGGTGCATAATACCAACACGGTTGCTAAAGTGATTTGGCACGAAAAAACCTATTGCCCGTCGATGATCCCGTCATCAATGCATGACTTTTCTCCTCTGCCGAGTTAGTAGTGGCGCTGACGCCGTCATTGACGGATGTGTGCTCGGACCCTCTTGATGATCTTAAAGTGTTACGTCTCAGTAGTTGAAGATGGTACTGTGGTGTATAAAGTTTATTAGCAATTTTACTAACAATTTTCATCGCCAACATCTCCAAAGGTGTCGTTATGATTAGTGCCGTGTTGAAATCATGTATTAAACATTCGCAATGGCGGAATCGGCTCGTGATTTGTAGCAACATTTTATTCAATGCACGCTCATTAAGGTAACGATGATGAGGTACTTGCGATAACAAAATATTCGTACAACTCAGTTGTTGGATTGCGTAATAAAGGTTCGCAAATAAATCGTTAGGGTCCGTATCATTCATTCCCGTTAGAATAATCAAGAAGTCATCGGAACCAACACTTTCCTCACAACTACATATCAAACGTGATAAATTCCTAGTAGTTGCCCCGGGGTTTGTATGGCACGTTATGTCAAAGTAGGCCCCGTACATGTTATTGAGCAATGACCCTAGATTTGTTCCCTGCTGGTCTGAGATGATTATAAGCTTTCTTTTGGATAAACCAGCCTTCAGTCTCTGTTTCAAGTCATCCCGGAATTGCATTTCGTGTATAGTATTATAATTAAGAGTGTGTCTTTTTGACATAGGATGACGGTGAGCTCCAGATTTACATGCCGATTTCGGTGGGGGATTTTTTTCACTGTTTTCCTTAGTACCTGTTGTTTTAGACTGTATTGCAGGCGATACAGGTTTCACTATATTTGACGCAGGCTTCGGGCCAATGTCCACTATATTATTCACAGGTTTAACACGCGACAATGGGGTACATGCAGGTTCGTCTGGATGCGGTGAAAAGTTTAATTTAGTACGGTTTAGAGACTTGCTTTTAATCTTTGATGATGATCTTGATGATGAACTTTTAAGACTTGTAGACTTGCAGATGCTTGTTAATTGTTTAACCTTTAAATCATAGTCATTAATACGTTTAACGAGAGCGTAGTTTTCCGACAAAAGCCTGTGTATCTCCAATTCAGCCGAGTCCAGTTTCCCTGTTAGTGTGTTAATTTTATCCTTTAGCTCATCCACTATATAGCTATTATTCAGCCTTAATTCAGTGTAGCTTCTATTAAGGTCATACTTTGGAGTTGAATTTTCTGATAGACTAGACTCTGAACATTCGTCTTCAGATAGACCCTCAAATGAGTTGCTGGTTCTAACGTTGACTATGACTTTCTTTTTCCGCACAGTTACGTAGTCCCGTGAAGCATGTGGTGAGGGGCTTTTAGGTCGTGTAAGTGGTGTGTTATGATATGGATCGTCTTCTAACTTAGTTCGACATTGAAGGCACCTGAAATTTGACCTTCTCTCTGGCGTCATTATATCGAAGAGTTTATCTGATATGCATGTACATTTCAAATGATAGTGGTATTCACAAAGTGCACAAACTAAAAATTCTCGTTCGTTAATGACATGTTTACATTTCTTGCATAGCTGCGCCATATCCATCGTACGCAGGGTTCAAGGTTCAACCGTATTTGAATTGACCAAACCGTCACTGGATAATTGTTTATTACTGTACACACCATACACAAAACGCACTATTAGTTTGCTGAATGTTGAAAAGATGAATGTAGTAAATCGAACATCTCCTGATTTCAATGTCCTTAATTAGGTCACAATTGCAGAATATACTTTTTTAGATCAAAAATATTTGCACTGCGTTTAGTCATAAATCACAATCATGTGGTCCGATAATATGGCCACACGAACTATTAAGCTATTATTTACAGGATACACTATGATTATCTTAATCGTAATTACTTTTACTATTTTTTTTTTAATAAACAAAACAGAGCCGATGTTTACATCACGGCAGGTCCAGGGTTTTGTAGTTGTGGTAGTTCCTATATCGGACAGACGAAAAGAAAATAGCTGAGAGGGTCAAGGAACATATTGCAGCTGTTAAAAGTCGCCAGGTACACACTTATTAAGTCAGCCATAGCCGAGCATTTGTTGGAGTCAGGCCCAAACCACTGGATTGAGCTTCACAATCCCAAAATTCTGTCCACGAAACGTCATTTCTACTCAAGATTGGTACGTGAAGCATTTGAAATAAAAAAGCATAAAAATTTCAACCGGGACGATGGATATAAGCTTTCATCTTCGTGGAAGCCTGTTATAAATAAGTGTCGGCGTCGGGATCAATGTTCGGAGGGACGATCGGACGTTGTTAAGTGTTGTGTGTCGGTGTGATGAGGTGACAAATAAAAATTACCAAGTGCGGCTAGTTCGAAGGACTCGCGCTGCTAGGCAGACTTGACACCCCACACTTCATTGCAGTATTTGCAGTGTACTCGTGACCACGGCCACTGCAATGTTGCTGAAACGTCGAGGTAAATATTACTCGTGTGTGTTAGCGTGATAAGTCCCATTGGTTGGTGGTAATTTGACTATGAGTGAAAATCATGAAAGTTTAAAACGTTATGTTTAAGGTGTATTTATGTATGTATTTATCTACATAAGATGTTTATCTGTTGCCTAGTATCCATAGTCCAAGCTTTGCTTAGTTTGGGACTAGATCAACTGGTGTCAAGTCTCCCATGATATTTATTTATTTAAACATATTACATGTCTCTATTCTATGGTTTTACTTTCCATCTTTTTCAATACACGTGGTAGTTTATAAATACCGATTACTATGCATGAATGGCAGGAAACATTACATTAATATGTAAAAGGAAACATGAAAGAAACAAACGTCGAAGAAACAAAACGCCTTATCATAATTCACATCGCACGTTCAACTTTTTCCGAGCCACCTAACATCGGCAAAAAATGTTCGAACGCCATTCCTTGAATTCACGAGTCGCGTGGAATGCGTGCGTTCACGGGACATAAACCTTTTACAGAGAGCCCAACTCATGTACACCAGAACGGCCAGCACGAGCACCTATTTCACCCTTGTCGTTCTATGCGTCCCTTTCTTTCCGGGTCAATCAAAAAAGGACGCACTGAAAGAAAAGTGACAGAGGAGTAAGTGGTAAGTCTTCATGTATGGTTTATCGTAAAATAGTAAATGAAAGCTGATACAGGTATTTTGGAATCTATTACGGTCCTCGAGAGCGAGATAGAGTGAGAGTTTGTGATGCCGATCTATATGACTGATATAATGAAATAATGTTACCACGTTTTAATTAATCATTATCTCACATACGCATTATAGATATGCTTCCCACTATCGGGCACAGGCCTTTTCTCAGAATAAGATGAGCCACTTCGCCTCTTCACACACACCATTGAATTATTTCGCATGGGTGTGCAGGTTTCCTCACGATGTTTTCCTTCCCAAAAAGGGTAAATTTCAAATGTAGTTTCTAACCCAAATTAAGTACAAAAAAAATAGATACCCGATAAAATCCCGATTAAATTCATCATGGATTATCTACCTTAATATTGCTAATATAGAATATTCTTATTTCTTCTTCCAAATCATACATTTGTAGAATCCAATTTCCATCATTGTGCCCGCCAACACGTAAAAACAAGCGTTATCTTATCGTAGCTCCGTAAAAACCGATCCAAGAGAAACATTGCATTTCCCAAAGCGATCGTTTATCATCAATCAGTTCCCGAACATCACGCTCTTAATGAACCAGAAGTACGTAACGCAGCCATCACACTGCCCTTCCCTAACTTGATGTAACTTCATTTTACCCCTTCATTATAACAATAGAATCACATACCCGCCAACATTCTTTTTTTACCCCAGACGCGATAAGAGGGTAGTTAGAAGTTTGAGTTTGGTTGGTTCTTAGATATGATTTGGTTATTCTTACCCCCTGTTTCACCATCCATTGATTAATTTTATTTGACAGATGTGATGCCGTCTCCGTTTGTTTTTTTCGAATAGACGGAGACGGCATCATATTTATCCGTCAAATAAAATTAATTAATGGGTGGTCAAACAGCCCCTTAACTTTGAAAACTAATCCCCAATCAGAGTTAACCCTATAGTGCAAGACTTTTTTCGCGCCAATCTATTTCACAATCTATCCAATAAGTTCTTAAAGCTTTGAATAGATTATAATTATCATTTATTATTTGATTAGATTGTATTGGGTAACTGTAATGATAGATGTAATGTTTATTAGAAATAAATAAATAAATAACAGTATGTGAACACTGTTAATTTTCAATCTTATGAATTACGATAATTATTATTCATTATCGACAACATCTTATGGTCGCAAGAGCGACCGTTGCCCTAAAAAAGGTTAAGAAAATACGTCGAAGGTGGTTTTACGAACGAGTCAACCGCTACCAGTTTCCTGTCGTATAACGTATAAAATAAACAAGTGACAGCATGAAATTTTGTGAAGTAGAACATCTAATTTATATTAATAATATTTCGAAGAAATTTTGCTATGTGAAAGCCTTCAGGGGCGAACCATCGATCTAGATTGGTCTTATCTCTGGGAAACGCGTGTTTTTGAGTTTTAGACCAGATCACTCAGGTGCTACTTATAAGGTATACGTGACATATTTAGGGGAAGAGAGAGGTCCGGCTTTGAGACGCAAGAGCAAAGTAAAGGGGACTAAAAATGATCGAATGGCCCCTAAGAGAGTTCGTTAACACATACGTTTTCCAGAATAAACAGGAAGCGACCCTGGCGACCTCATGACAGGTGATTCGGCGGTCGCACGCAACAGGTTGACACGGCAATCCAATTAATTATCAAATGGACGGACGACCATCTTGAGACGATATTGCCAACTGTATCGATCTTGTATGCGTAGGGGATTATTGCACCACTCTTCGTTAAGTTCCTAGTATTTCACGAGACAGATATCTTAAATCTTAAATTTTGTGCTAATGAAACCTACTTATATCATAATACATAGGTAGTAATTTAGATCACCCTTTTTATTTAGTTCTAAGTTATATCAAACATTAACCGACTTCAAAAGAAGAAGAATCAAAGTCAAAAGTCAAAGTCAAAATATTTTTATTAAATTTAGGATATAATAAGCAGTTATGAATGTCAAAAAAGATCTACCATCGGTTCGGAATGTATGAATTCGGTTGTATTTTTTTTGTTAAATTCAAATAACAATAATTTGGGAGTCTTCGTGTTGTATTTAAATTGTATTGCTTAGCTAGTTTAGTCTGCAGACATACCTATCCCAATGTTTTCTAGAAAGGCCATTTCCATTCGTTTTTTTTTCACCCGTTTACCTAGCCCGCTATTCTAGATCTTTACATAATTATATGCTTGATTTTAACACAGAACTATTTTTCTACACATTTAATGTCATAGACTTTGAATTGAATGACTTGATAAATTGCATTATCGAAAGACTTTGAATAAAGCAACACGTTATTTCACCATCTCCAAGTCAATTAAAAAGCTCTTTGCATATTTTACGTTTCCGCCTTCGCCGCGTATCGGCTGAGGGATAACTTTTCATTAAATCTCCAATATCACCTGAAGTACTCGGAATTATCGCTTATTATTTTTAATTTCCTTATTTTTTCTTATTACTTGTAACACCTTATTACAAGGTAAGTGTAAATGAAAATATTGGAAGGAGGAGACCAAGAAAGACATCCTGTGACCAGATTGGGGATGTCCCATAGGAAGGTCAGGTCAAGAGTACCCAAAACCGGCGAGCGTGTATAAAAATACTAAATGAGTGTTGATGAAGCGAAAGGAGTAGTCTCCGTCTACCCCTTCGTTGCAAAAGAGGCATGGTTATTTATGTATATCTTTGAGCAAACCGACGCCCGGACGACCGGATGGCCAAGTGGTTAGAGAACCTGACTACGAAGCTTGAGGTCCCGAGTTCGATTCCTGGCCGGGGCAGATATTTGTATGAATAATACGAATGTTTGTTCTCGGGTCTTGGATGTTTAATATGTAATGAAGTGTGTATCTATCTATATATATAAAAGAAGAAACTGACTGACTGACTGACTGACTTATAGATCAACGCACAGCCCAACCGCTGAGCCTAGAAACTTGAAATTTGGTACAGAGGTTCTTTTTATGATGCAAATGAGCACTAAGAAAGGGTTTTTAGAAATTCATCCCCTAAGGGGGTGAAATAGGGGGGTGAAGTTTATATGGAATTTTCTCATTTCTGGACTTAGAAGTATGAAAATAGGTGTATAGCTTCTCGATTACAATTAAAAATTATCTTTCTAGATGAAATGGATAAAATTCCCCCCTAAAGGGGTGAAATGGGGGGGGTAAAGTTTGTATGGAATTTTCTCATTTCTTGACTTAGAAGTATGAAAATACCTACGTGTAAAAGTTTTTGATTACAATTAAAACTTATCTGTCTAGGTAAAATGGATAAAATTCCCCCCTAAAGGGGTGTAATGGGGGGTAAAGTTTGTATGGAATTTTTCTCAGTTCTGGACCAAGAAGTATGAAAATAAGTGCATAAGTTCTCGATTACAATTAAAAATTATCTGTGTAAGTGAAATGGATAAATTCCCCTCTAAAGGGGTAAAATGGGGGTAAAGTTTGTATGGAATTTTTTTTGGACTTAGAAGTATGAAAATAGCTGTATAAGTTCTCGATAACAATTAAAAATTATCTGTGTAAGTGAAATGGATAAAATTCCCCCCTAAAGGGGTAAAATGGGGGGATAAAGTTTGTATGAAAATTTTCTCCTTTATGGATTTAGAAGTATGAAAATAGGTAGGTATATAAGTTCTCAATTACAATTAAAAATTATCTATCTAGGTGAATTGGATATAAAATTCTCCCCTAAAGGGGTAAAATGATGGGGGGGTGAAGTTTATATGGAATTTTCTCATTTCTGCACTTAAAAGTATGAAAATACGTGTATAAGTTCTCGATTACAATTAAAACTTATCTGTCTAGGTGAAATGGATAAAATTCCCCCTAAAGGGGTAAAATGGAGGGGTAAAGTTTGTATGGAAATTTTCTCATTTCTGGACTTAGAAGTATCAAAATAGGTGTATAAGTTCTCGATTACAATTAAAAAATATCTGTGTAAGTGAAATGGATAAAATTCCCCCCTAAAAGGGTAAAATGGGGGGTAAAGTTTGCATGGAAATTTTCCCATTTCTGGCCTTAGGGTATGGAAATAGGTATATAAGTTCTCGGTTACAATGACAAATTATCTGTCTAGGTGAAATATTTGTATTGGTATACTTACAGGGTCCTGATTAAAAATAAAAATGATCTGCGTAGGCAAAGATAAAGAAAGAAGAAGTAGCTTTCGATTTATTAAGGGAGAGTTTCTATGATACTTCCTTATTTCTAGACTAAAAATATAGCTGGTTACAATTTAAAATGATCCGTATGGTGTTGGCGAGTTCAATAGGGGAGGGGGTTTTTCATACAAAATGTACAACAAAAATGTGGAAATTAAATTGATATTTAAAATGATGTGTGAAATAAATTTGCAAATAATTATGCAGTAGGTACCTAACTTAAAAATTACTCATTGGATTGTGCATAATAAAATCAATAATATAATTTAATATAAGCGTAATTTTTGTGTGATTATCCGTTCTTATTTATCTTTTACCTAATTTACAAACTATTATGTACAGTGCAATTTTGAATATATAATTCGGGTTCTAGAGTAAGATTCGGTTCTCGCCGGAAGCACACGAGATAATTAATTTACTCTCGTGCTTTGCATAAAACTTTTCATAAACTAGCTTCAAAACTGGTAAAAAATGTTGTTTATAGCAAAGTACTTTAGTAAACTGTTACCTATCGTTTACGGCAGTACTTCGCTATGCACACAGATACAAATGTCACAATTATAACGGGGGTTAATTAAAACATATGCCCTGATAACTAAAGTACACGCGGAGGAAGTCGCGGGCAAAAGCTAGTTTATCTATATAAGAATGTTTATTCGTTGCCTTAAACCTAAAATTTCTAAAAGTGGCTCCGAAGCGGTAACGTTTCGTGTGCTCTGCGTACCCCATTTGGGAATACAGGCGTGATGTTTATGTTTGTATCCATTGCCTAGTATTCATAGTACAAGCTTTGCTTACTTTGGGACTAGGTCAAGTGTCCCATGATATTTATTTATTTTATTTAAACGCAAAAATTCAAACTAATCCTTATCTAAACACGTAGTTTATTACAGTTATAAATCTACGAGTATGTAGCTTGTTTACTATGTTTACCCAAACTGCAACGCACTTGATATTGAGTTGAACCGGGTAGGTGCTTCGTCTTGCGCCACATGCTGGCGACGGCGACAGCGCTAAGCTGATTGAATTATGTTCCAATTGGAAAGGACTACATAAATATAAGTCAGTCAAAATGTAACAAAAGATTATAAGCAGGCTATGAAATTTACTATGATAAAATCTCGTATCTCAAATTAATACGTCTACAAAATTGACCCTTGAATTATGTTTACATTATATTGTATCAAATCATCCTTTCGTTTTGTTTTCATGTTTCAAACATAATGTACCTAAATTGCTACATAGCCTCTACGGGTAATATCATGTTCTATGCTTCACAAACCATGGTCTTAAGTATATTCAATCTTCCTTAATTATCTTTTTATAATTCCAACTCAGAATGTCACCATGGCAAATTCTATCTTTAATTCAGTGTCAAGGCCGTTTTAGGAACCACATGAATACATCTGGCCTCTGTAGTAAACAAAAATTCAAAATTGTAATATCTGCCTAAAACTAAGTGTGCTAGGACAACTCTATCCCTTAATTTTTATTCTGTGTTTATATAGTATGCACTTCCTGCCATGTCTGCAGTTTTTTTTTTATTTGACTGGATGGTAAACGAGCAAGTGGGTCTCCTGATGGTAAGAGATCACCACCGCCTATAAGCATCTGCAACACTAGGGGTATTGCAGATGCGTTGCCAATCTAGAGGCCTAAGATGGGATACCTCAAGTGCCAGTAATTTCACCGGCTGTCTTACTCTCCACGCCGAAACACAACAGAAAGTAAAGTTTTTCTTAAACGTTTTCTAGCTTTGAAAATTATTTAAGCGGCTATTTGACTTAATACCTAATTATTGTGATTTTAACATTATGTAGGTACGTATAATAATTTATAATTAGAATCCAATTTTAGTAGTCCTAAATATTTTAATAATTCTCGGTATTCGCCCACCTACATTTCAGCCTGTAATAATATATCATTCCTTTTCCTGATTTCATCCCATTTCTGGCAACGTTAAAGTGTATTATAATAATTTGTTTCCAGCTTTCCGAGTGGCAAATAAAAATAAGTGCGTCCTTACCCGTCGCGCTGCCGTGGAAAACAAAACAAGTGAAATGAGATTGGAGTCGCACCCAAAACGGATTAGGTGTACCTTAGGGGCTGTTTCACCATCCATTGATTAGCGTTAACCGACGGTTAAATGTGATGCCGTCTCCGTCTATTCGAACAAAACAAATAGAGACGGTATCACACCTAACCACCAGTTAACACTAATCAATGGATGGTGAAACAGCCCCTTAGAGTCGTATCACACAACGACTTTTAGCTTAGATATATACCAGTTAAGTATCTCACTTATACTACTTAACCGGTTTTTACGTCTCAAACTACATGAAGTTTGAATAAAATTATGAACAAAATACATAATGTTAATATAAATACATAATAAAAATTGTCTACTTCACTGATTGGATATAAAATAAACGAATAAATAAATAACACGATCAAATAAAAAACCGGCCACGAACGTGTCGGACACGCCCAGGATAGGGTCCCGTAGCTAGTAAAAGTCAAATAATATTTTTCTAAGGATTTCGTATTGTGTACGGAATCTTCCAAGTTTAGGTATATTTTATACCTTAGGCTGCTATTTACTCTTAAACTACTAATAATTCTCAAGCAATCTTGGGCGCTATAATTTTCCTTGTAAATTTGAAATATTTACTACCATTATGATTTTTTTAAATTTCTTCCACGCAACAGTTTACATTTTAGAGGGGCCGACGCTCGATTTCAATGAAAATTTGCACTTTAAAGTTGAATATTTTGCAAACAGATCATTGAATAGAAAAATCGTCATAGAAACAAAATGGTTTTAAAAGACCTATCCAACGATACCCCACTCTATAGGGTTAGTCGAGAAAAAAAAAACGAACGAACGAACGATAACTATAAAATTCTGGAAAATGGCCACAATATGATACTGTTTCATATATACTGAATACCTCCCAAGATAACTTTGTATTTATTTATAGGAACGGTCGTTGACGTTGTGCAACTTCATAATTTTGTAGATAAAAGTTGAACTTGATGTTCTTTTAATTGGGCAGACTTTTGTCGACTCCTTTGTTTATGAACAAGCTCTAACTTCAGATAAGTGTGCGGCCGTCGGGCTTCGTCAATTAAAGTAATGATTTTCTTTAGGTTTGTTTGGGGCAGATTTTGAAGGAGTTATTTGAGAAGTAAAGATAAAGTGTATCGATGTCTAAGTAGGTATTGGTGACGAGCCATTCTACCCGAGACCTTCATCTAGCCACCGAGCCGGCCGGGTATGGGTTTATTGCTCGAGTTTCACACTATGCTTTCACTTCGATTGCGAGGAGATGAAATAACAACAGTGGAAATATTGTTCACTTACTAGGTACTTACCTTTTATTTTTCATGCATTGCTGATATAATTATAAATATTTAGTTTTATTGATTTATTTAAATGATTTTTAGTTTTCTATAAAATTAAAAATTATTAAAAAAAATAAAGAGAACCTTTTTTTCTGGCTGTTGACACATGAATGCCTTGGCCTTAGTTAGACGAAGATTTTACTTTATGCACTAGAACATAAAAAGAAATTCTATGTCACCTAGATCCAGCATAAACACGAACTTTACGAGCATGAGAAGTGAAAATAATATTTTTTATCTCACTAGTACTTAGTCATTCCTTATGTTTTTCTTATTAAGAGTAGGTACTCTGCCAGTCTAAATTAAATGCATTAAAATCGTTCCGCCATCTGTTTCAAGGTCTGCGTAGGGGATCACAAGTTTATTCACCTAATACCAAACGTGCTTTTGTTACGATGAAATAGAAAACTACATATCAAGATATATAGCAGTAAGCAATTCAGATGCTATCACAAAAGCTATGAATCTAAATAACGTGCGAGCTCATCAAAGTTTGCTGCGCGGCCGACGGCACTTCGGAACTCATTTTCATATTGTGACTGACGTTTTCTGGTGGCATGTTTTTTAACAATTTAAGAAATACGCAATTGTTTCTACTCATAAAATTTACTAAAAGAACTCTCAGAATAGATAAACTATAGTTAAGCGTAAACGAATGTAATCCTATGGATAAATTAAACCCACATTCCCAACTTTTCCATACATTAATTATAAATATAGTTAATGTATGGAAAGATGAGAAATATATTTAATCCTAACTAAACACTAAATAGTATTTTTATAAATTGTTGGAATTTGTATAAACTAGGTTGCTATTATTAGATCGATATTGAAGTATACGAAGACTGAAACATTTAACAAACTGTTCGAGCATGAGCTAAAATTAAGCTTGATTCCTTTTAAGCTATAGTCACCAGGTCTTTAGGAACTTGTCCCACCGCCAACGATGAGCGAGAAGCGATTAGAGCTAGTAACTAGAAACGAGTGGGCGAGCAGCGAGAACGAGAACCGAATGTAGTTTTGTCGCTAGGCTCTAAGCGAGTGTTCAAGTGCGATTGGCGATTACTCTCACCACTCGCTCGAGCTTCCAAGATAACATCGCTGAGTGAGTATTGCTGAGCTAGTTTTATTGCTCAGCGCGTTTTATAGCTCTTCTCGTCGCTGCGACAAAAGAGTGAAGAGAGAGTTCTCGCCGGCAGTGTGAACAGCCAGCGATCAACTATTAATACATGTGTCTCTTTTACTAAAACAGGATCTTCAGGATCTTCAGGATTTTCAGGATCTATCTTTTCTTCGTTTCTTGAGCGAGAAAATAGTCAATAGCCAATCGCCTCCTCGCCGGCGAAGAGATAACCCTACAGGGTTATAACGTGTAAAAAACGGTTTGATTTATCTATCTCGCTCTAACAAACACGAACGTTAACGCTGTTTTTTTTCCATTGCCGATCTATTGATGCGATAAATCAACATAATGATAAGTTTTAAAAACTTATAACCTCCTCGTCTCATCTGAGGCTTCGTGTAGTGCAAACCTATTACTTTATCCTTTATGTTTCAGCGACTAGTTCACAAAATGCAAATGAAACCACACATATATACTTAGGCAACACGCTTGAGTGCCATCACAATTACGTATTCAGTGGAAGGACTCAACTCACATCCCTCTGTAAGTGGAATGATAACGTCCACAACGACTAGCACAAGCGACCGAAGCTTGCTTCTTCTCGCTTTCTGACTGAAAGTATAAATTTCATTGTGAGTGCGCGGGATGTTAATACTACTCGATCGAACACACCAATGTAAATCTTTTTTTTTTTATTAGACTGAACGGCGATAATAATAATAATCTGCATGACGATAAGCTTTTCCAATTGTCTCACACGCCGCTCTATCTGTATTTTCGTAATTTATAAGTTTTGCAAACCATTTTTCGGCCAATTTTGTTAACCGATTGACCTGAAATAGGCAGAAATATCGCCTCTCAAACAGAGGGTCGTGGGTTCAAACCCCGGCTCGCACCTCTGAGTTTTTCCAAATTCATGTGCGGAATTACATTTGAAATTTACCACGAGCTTTACGGTGAAGGAAAACATTGTGAGGAAACCTGAACAAACCTGCGAAGCAATTCAATGGTGCGTGTGAAGTTCCCAATCCGCACTGGGCCCGCGTGGGAACTATGCCCAAGCCCTCTTGTTCTGAGAGGAGGCCTGTGCCCAGCAGTGGGACGTATATAGGCTGGGATGATGATGATGAGGCATAAATATGTACGTTTGGTGACAATACCTAATCTGGTAGTATAATCCTGGTGGTACGGTTAAGATTCACAAGGAGGGCACTCTTGAACGGTTTATGGTATCGACTTGAATGAACTTGGTACGCATATTAGTTTCGATGACAAGGCATATGCAGTTAATAAAATGTACAATTAGCAAAAAATCTCGTACCAAAAAGGATTCTTTTTCAAAAACTTATTCTTTCCGGGCTAGTTGCAAAAGTAAGCGGTTATCGATAAAGCTAGTCACGGCCACTCGTTCTACTCGCGAAGCTCTCGTGCAAATTGCTTGGACAGCGTAGTTAGCACTAAGCTCGCTCTGGACATTTTCCAAGGGTATTCGAGCAGATTTTTATGTTGAGAACAAAATACCCGGCGTGTTAATTAAGTTCTCTTCGGTTGGACAGTCAAGTTGAGGATTAAACTCATATTAATAAAAATATACAAACTGATTTTAACTAAATTATATTTTATTAAATCAAATATCAAATGTGTTTGTCAAGGATAAACGAATTTTGAATTAATCGAAGCTTAACAAACGTTTATGGATACAAGGATCTCTTTGAAAATCAGTGCCTTTGAAAATCTTAAATTTTATGTCTGTTCGGTTACCAATTGAAGCCAACAAAGTAGGATCGTAAAAAAAAAAATGTAGTTTTACTATAAATAGTACCTAATAGGGCAGAAGTACCGGTTTTGGCCAGTTGACATTTGCAGTCATATACTTATAAAAAGTTATAGTATTAATTAAAATAATATGTTTAGTGAGTTTTCAAAAGTTTATACTGAAACAGATAAAGTTTGTAATGATTTATTACTTATAAATTTATTTCAAATGTATATTTTAACAATAAATGGCCATAAACGGTACAGTGGCCACAAACGGTACATCTGCCCTACTACTAGAAGCAGAGAGGGAAGGTAAAAATATCCAGTTTAGTTCAATTATATTTAGGTCCCGTATTGGTGTTTTTCCATATCCACCATTATAATCCAAAATTTCAAAAATATTTTTTCAAAACTGAGTTTAGGAGAATCTTTGGCTTCTATGTCTTCAGATTTTTATTATAATTTTTTGTTCTTATAAGAGTCAACGTCTTCCTAGGTAAAGAAGAGTGACGACAGATTTTTAAGAACTTTTTTAATAGCCATTAACATTTTCAAGAAAGAAGCGGTGCTAAATTACCATTAAGGTGTAAGAAGGTACTTTAAACTTTCTCACTTCATTTATAAAGGTTGTGAGTGCTACGACGAAATTACTTGCATAACTGTTTACGTCACTTTATCATAGGAGTGACAAACATTTTGCAAACAAGTGAGTAACGATGACTAATGTCTTTAAAATCAAACTGCTTCGAATGGGTAATGTAATTATAGGTAGAGTCATTCACGATGACGCGTGCCGTGGTTCTTATTACAATATTATTAATGGCTAATTTTGACAAAATCACGCGTCTTCGTGGATGGCACTAGGTATGTTAATAAGAGGATATTCCACGAACAGGCATTGAGGACAGTTTCAGCCGTTCCTATCCTATCCTCCCGAGGGAGCGTGTAAATAAAAGTAGTCAGTATCAAACAATTACTAAATAAAGATTATTGTTATTGTCAAAATATGTATTCGTGCAAACGTTCTACGTTCAAATGAATACGCTATAATTCGTTTAAAATAATAGAATGCAGCTTTAGAAAATCTATTACGAAAACTAAAGTACCTATATTTCCAAGAACACATGATATTACAATGTCGTTGAACTGCTTCAGATTGCCCTTTGCCATTTGCACGAAACATAATATCTCTTTCGTGGAACCCTTTCCATCTAATTTAGGAAGTTAAAGGTTAAATAATAATTATATTTCACCAGATATCAGCCCTAAATATTTACGTTGTACAATTGATTAAAATATTATGTTACAGTTTTCAGTCTCCACAAAGACAGTATTCAAAATAAGTAGATACCTAAATTGGTTGTAATTAAATTGTAAAATAGGTTTGTAGCATGAAAATGTTACAAATTGTGAAATAGATTTATGACTTATATTTAAATTATTTCTAGTATAAGACGAACAACTTAAACCACAAAGTACAAAGTACAAGCAGGTCCTCTATTTCAAATTTTCCCGTAAAAAAACTGAGGTCCCGTGGAAACCGCAATATTACTCAATCAAGTTTTCTTCCAATTCCCATCACTCACCCCATTATTACTGAGGTTTCCCCTGTAGAAAACTAAACAGCTAGCTCCCTATCCTGTGGGAAAGAAAATGTGTGGCAAATTTCAATCTCTAGCTCCAGTGGTTTAGGCTTTGCTTTGTTTGTCAAAAGGTATCTAGATAATATAATATATAATAAGCTAAATCATTAACAAGTATCATTCTTATTATCAGTATTAAATCCTTAAGAACACTCAACAATAATTAACTCTGTGCTATTTACTCATTCAAGTGAGAGTGCTGAGAGAGCAGGACGCAATTCAAAGCGCTGTTGTCTGATAGGATTGGGTTTGAAGTAACTTCAGCTTGCGTCCACACTTGCGAGCTACGTCTGATACCTACTTGTTATTGTTAACATGTTAGCCAATGTTCTTTATTGAAAAAAAAAGAATTTTAAATTAAAACTTCAATTTGAATTAGTGGAAGTGGCGGGTTGACGACTATTGTAGCATTCTAAGGAGGTCTTTGTTAAACAGTGGACGTCTCCCTTCTGGTGATGATTAATTATATACTTACGTGAGTAATCTGATGCTTTTTTATTAATTACGAATATTTTAAACTTTTTAGGGTAAGCTAGGGGTAAGCACTAAACCTACTTAATCTTTTCATTCAGGCAAGCAGTCCAAAGGCAAACTTTAGTTATAAATAATTATGAAATCGATAATAATTCACCCGTTTAAACCAGGTGCATATCTGAGTCGGGACTTGAGAACTGAGAAGAATAGTATAAGACGAATCTGTTTGTAATTTGTAACTGTTCCTAATAAATAAATAAATAAATAAATAGCTAAATTCTTAGTTAAAAACATGTTTCTAACTTTCCGTTCCGAAGCGTGACAAACGGAACCCTATTGCTGTCGTTACGCTGTCAGTTTGTCTGTCCGTCTGTCACAGGCAGAGCTGTATTTCAAGAACTGTAATAGATAGACAGCTGAAACATATACACTAATTATACATGGTGATGATGTCTATTTTTAATGCTTCTACCACAACAAATAATAAAAAATTAATTACAGACAGGACAGACAAACAGACATTGGCGTTAAACTTATATTATAACACTCCTCTTTTGCGTCGGGTATTAAAAAAGGTTGTTTTAAGAATGTTTTTTCTTGTAAATACCTACAACAACGTTCTACGCGCTACGTTCGCGATCGCATTTACCATCCCTCTCTACCCTCATCTTACACCGTGTGACAGAAGTGATGAAAACGATTGCGGTCTCAAGTGTATTAAAGAATAAGGCCTCCGATCATCGGATCATAATTATTTTCTTTAAGGGGCTGTTTCACCACCCATTGATTAATTTGATGATAATTTGAATGTGATGCCGTCGCCGTCTATTCGAACAAAAACAAAGACAGCATGACATAATTTATCCGTTAAATAAATTTAATCAATGGATGGGGAAACAGGGGGTATGGCTCGTTAATACTAAGCTCACTAAGGATCGTTCCCATATTGCTTGCCTCACTGGCTTGTACGTTAATCGTTTACATATAGTGTCCGGATATTCGCCGCTCCGCGCTCGTTACTACGCAAATTGCTACCCGTGTACTGAAGTCTGCGATTATGCACGTGGCATGCATTATCCGAGATGCATGCAACTTAAACTGTAATTAATCCTTTAACATAACCAATGGTGAGGGGTTGTTTTAATGTTGTAAATAGATCAAGACGTAAGAATACTCGCGGTAGATACCGGTGGAAGTGTTAGGTTTTAAGCCTACAAATGCTGTGAATATACAATTGTATTTTAATCATCATCATCAACATCATCTCGGCCTATACACGTCGCACTGCAAGGCACAGTTCTCCTCTCTCTCTCTCGCTCTTGGGCCGTAGTTCTCATAAAACTGCCGCCTAGTGTCTACCTAATTTCGTTTTGATTTTTTTGTATTTTGTACAATAAAGAATATTTGTATTGTTATGTTCCCCAAAATACCTAAAAGTCATTTTGAAAGAAGAGTTATGACCTTTTATCTCTACTCTACAGTGGCATCGATACAAATATCGACTCCAAATGTAAAACGATACCTACTTCTAGCCCACAACTTCTGTAGGACAATCTATAACGGCAACTGTACATTTAACTTATTTGTCTTCACGTTGTTTGGTTCATGGTATGTACATCCTGTATGTGAACTAATCATCAAAGACGTAGCACGGGTTAGCCTCCCGAAAATAAACACTGTTAACTCGATTTAGGTCCGACCGCTAGCTTCGGTCTAGGCTAATCGATATTGCCAATACATTGCTGGGTGCCTAAGTGATTAGCTTTTGAGGATACTGGATTAGATGGTATCCTATAGGAATATTTTAGGAAACATGACCTAGTTTTAATAAAGGTTCCTTAGTCATTTGATTTTGAAAACGGAACTGAGTAGTGTAACTAAAAAGCCGAGTTAGACTTGCAAGAAAAATCGTTCAAGTTGCATTACATTGCGGCGCTCGATTGACTACTATGAACTCGCTGGCTTTAAGGCCTCACAATGTAATGCAACTTGCACGATTTTTCCTGCAAGTCCGCTAAAGGTTTACTAAAATTCGTCGAACATTTTAATTGGCAGCTTCGCAAGTCTCAATATCTTTCTTTTATCGACGAGAGTCGCAATTTCTCTGAAAAACATTCAGCTTTAGCCGGCAAACATCGGATACCTGATCTCTATACGATACGATTGAGCTTCATACTATCGAACACAAAAAGTTCTTTTTCACACCTCTCCTTCAGAAAGTAAGTTTTCCTCCCTGACGAGAGGGAGCAAAGTGCAACTTTTCTCTTCAAGGGTTTTCTTAGTGTCTTATTGCAAATGCCATTTTTTTAAGTTGATAATTGTAAAGCCACGCCATTTTCTATGCTGGTTGTTCTTTAATAATATTAAGAATATTTTTTTTCAACTTTATTAATGCTCGGTGTGAAAAGTTGTATGAGCCACTCGGAAGCAAAATTATTTTCATCTTGGGCGCTAACACTTGAATCCCTCATTACGCTTAGGATTCTACTTTAGAATCCCTCGCTACGCTCAGCAATCCTTCGCTACATTCTGGATTCAATTTACGCCCTCGCCGTAAATACACCATTTTGCTCCCTTGTGACACAAATAACTATTAAAATCTTAGGGACTAAACAAATTTACCATCTATCGAAAGAAGCTCGAGGTTCTTTTAAAAGTCAATATAAAAAAATGTTTAAAGCAACATAAAAATGAATTTGTTAAATAAAAATTAGTGTTTACTTTCCCGTAGCGGACTTGTAGCAGAAGACTAACGTTCGTGTCTTTTTTTAGGGTTCCGGAGCCAAAATGGCAAAAACGAAACCCTTATAGTTTCGCCATGCTGTCTGTCTGTCCTTCCGTCCGCGGCTTTGCTCAGGGACTATCAATGCTAGAAAGCTGTAATTTTGCACGGATATATATGTAAACTATGCCGACAAAATAGTATAATAAAAACAAAAAAAAAATTTTTAGGGTACCTCCCATAGACGTGGGGTGTTTTATTTTTCTCATCCAACCCTATAGTGTGGGGTATCGTTGGATAGGTCTTTTAATACCATTAGGGGTTTGCTAAGACGATTTTTCGATTCATTGATTTTTGTGCGAAATATTCAACTTTAAAGTGAAAATCTAATTAAAATTGAGCGCCCCCCCCCCTCTAAAATACCCAGTGGGTGGAAAAATTTGAAAAAACGAAATCCTTACAAAAATATTACTTAATTTTTTCGTAATGGCTACGGAACCCTATTTTGGGCGTGTCCGACACGCTCTTGGCTGGTTTTTTAAGTATTACATGGCATTGTTAATGGCCAGTAGGTACCAATTATGTTCGGCCAAATAAAAAAAGTGTTTCTGTTACTAACAAAAGATACAACTACCATTTTCTGATAGATGGGCTTTAGTTAGAGAATTAAGGTGAATTAAAAGCTAATCTACTTAAAAACCGCGTCAGCTATTTGCTTAAATAAACAACTAATCGTAGCGTTAACTGAACATTTTAGTTAATACTCCATAATCAACGGCTTGCGAGACCGCAACCGCAGCTAAGCTGTTTAGTGGTTGACGGGGTTCAAATCATTTCCTCGGTTAAGGCTAACTATTAGTTTTGGCTTGACAAAGTACTGCGTAACTAATTCAAATGCAATTTCATTGCCCATCAGACAAAAAATAAAATTGAGAAGTGAAAATACACTAACACACAAAATAAAATAGAGGCCATGTGAATTTCATTAAAAACGGTAAAACGAAAATACAAATAAATATAATTCTTTATAACATTCCATGTCGCAAAATAGTTTTATTAATACAACATAACACGGTACAAGTATTTTTTATTTAATTAAATGTATTGAGATAAAAATACAAACTAATTTCGATTTCATTTTACCGATGAAACTCAAGTGGCTCTTATATATTTTTATACAAGTAATGAGCAACATACACTTTATTAACAATTTTGACAAACAATTTAAAGAATTAAACCATACCCTATATCTAATATTTTTATATGCGAAAGTACCAGCTATCTTTGTCTGTTTGCTAACCATTTACGGTAAACCGCTGCACTGAGCTTTCTTTTAAATAAGTAAAAGATAATGTTTCCGCAGAAAAAATCCTCATTGATGAAGTTGTTAAATATGCTGATAAATATCGGCGTAAGTTTTATACATGCAAAGATGTGCAAAAGTGGTCGCTAATATAAAAATACAAAAATAGAGCGACTGAACAACAAAGTTTCTTGTTCACGTGAACAGTTTTCCAATATCCTGTTTTAAACTTCCTACAACCTACATCATCTTGCATCCTTCTCATTATAAGTACGGGTATTTAGACAGCGAAGTAAATTTTCAAGGTGTTTCGTAATAATAATAATGTTTTAACAAGCGAACCGCGTATAAGTTTAGTATAAAGTCCTTCCAGACTCATAAACGAATATATATAAACAGTACAAGTAATGCGAAAAGATGTTTCAATCTATTTTCATACAGGGCCTACCGCAGGAGTGTAATCATTTCCAGCCAAAACCCACACTTTGGAATTGCGTAAGTTGAAGAGCAACTTTTGTCTAGCAATTATCGCACCCATCCAAAAAGTAAGTTTTGTTTTAGAGTCAGCACAGTCCTTAGCAATTTACGAGAATGTCTATATTTAGAATTAAGGCTGTTCACTCCGTTCCCTTTTCCACTCGGCTGCTCACAGCAAGAGGGAAAGTCGATCTATATTTTAACATGTGATTTTTCTTACATAAAAACATCATGTGTCATTGACAGTCCTTGTTTAGATTTGCTTAGTTGGACCAATCATTTTGAATGTTTGTAACTTTACCTACACGAAATGCCATCAAAAACTAAAAACTAATCTTCCTTACTTAATCTTGGTTTCAATACATTTTGATTAATTACTCGTATCAATAACAAAACAATAACGGAATGCGTAAATGTGATGTTCGATAAAGTCCCCTATTACTTACTATGCAAAGAAACTAAATATGTGACCGAGCTTCACTCGACCTCTTTCAAGTTAAAATATTTTCTTAATTTTAATGAGAAAAGTTGCTTACGTTCCGGAAAAACGTATATACGTACATCAACTTCAATGATAAAACTTTAACTGCAAAAGAAGAAACGCTAAATGAGATTTTTAAAAAAATATGCAAGAATAAAAAAGGAAGGACAGTTTAACAAAATACACTTTTACATTGGAACTTTTGAAACCTAATAAGTATATCCTATCAAGAATTACTCTTTCTACTTATTCCACTTTAGATGCGAATGGACAGGAGCAGACATCGGTGTGCGATTGCAAGCTGCAGAGACAAATCGTCGAAATAAATCCAACGTGAACACGGTTTTACTCTTCTGCTGTAGAATTTGAGAGAGGAAACGGTTAAAAGGTTCGCATCTACTACTTAATTGAATAGAAAAGTAATTTATTGAATCAGGCGTTACTTTTTCGCCCGTGTCAATGAAGTATAAATAATTACCAAAAAATTACTTTGCTCACCCGCGACCTTCACGGCTTTTAAGGTCGCAGGTGAGCAAAGTATTTTTTTAAAGTTCATTGAATAGTAAAAGATAAGGTTTCACACAAAATGTATACAAAACTTGGTTTTTTAGTTCGTTTATTGCTATGCTATTTAAAAAAATATACTAACCAATATAAAGCTGTTCTCGGGAAAGTATTGAATAAAAGTTGTGAAATTAGATTTTGCTGTTCCGGGTATATTCTTCAGCATCTTATTTTATTTCCTTTTACTAGGTAGTCGGAACTAAATACCTCTATCCAGTAATAAAATTCTTTTAAAGTGGGTGACAGACGTACGAGCAAGTACGCGTACTTATGGCTCGATGATCTTTTTCACCTGTGTGTCACCGTAAGTACTCGTACTTTAAAACCGTCGGCGATCCAACCGGTTGGAAATCTTGCTCGTGGCTCGCAAACTCACTTAACACAAACCTTGACTGAAGATTGACCCGTTATTGTAGCTGGTGAGCATTTATAATAAAATAGAATTCAATAACTTTCTAAAATAGATATCATACTTATTATAATGTTTTAAAAGTAAGTATCGATTCTCTTAATCCACTTAAACAAACGTTTCAAGTTAACTCCTCGGTAATTTAATAACTTAAGTTGCTAAGTTAATAATCTTATTAAGGTAAGCAGACTTAATAAAACAGCGCTTAAACCGTGCTTAATGCTAGAGTGGATATGACACTTCGTTGTTTCGTCTTAAAGAGTTCTAGAGTTCACAGTTCATTAAGTATAATTAGGAGGTAATTAAATGAACACACAACTACGTTTACGGGACTTTATCTTCGGTTGTTTTTATTGCCTGACCCACGGAACGAATAAAATAAAGAACGAAACGAACTGCCCAAAATGAGTGATTGCAGATAGTTGTTCAAAAAAATTACATTTCATTGATAAATAACGTCATCAATTAAAACCACAATTGATATAGCTTAATTGCGTTGATAACACATGCCATTTAACTATTGTCGTGAATTATTATCAGTATTTCCACTTAAAAAAAAGCCCGAATCTGTCAACAGTGACCACCAGCTCCTATGCTTTGCATTAGCCTCTATGTTATTGGAGAAGTAAAAATAACCTTTCGCTCCCGATAAAAACAATAAAAAATAAAACAACACCGTAGGCACCCTCGTATATACTAACTATAGACTTTTGAATTTTAGCCTCCAGTAGCTAGTAATAGACCGGGGCAATATCCGGCGAACCGCGCACTTCCGACATCCACGCGAGAACCAATACCGCTTAAAAAAGCTCCATATTCCCAGTATTCACCTTCACTCTGAACTCCACAGACTATTTCAAAAACATGGTAAAATCACAATGAAAAAAGGGCAGCCGTGCCGGTGGCGATAGAATCCTATCTCATGTGCAGAGGCAGAGTTTGTTGGTATAAAATCGCTACGCGGCTCTACGTTCTACGCCGTAGCTGGTCCGTAGCAGTTTTTGCTGCAGCATCTACGTGATATAAAATATACGGTGTTTCCGTGTAGTTGCATTGCTGTACTGCGGAAAACATACATTCTTGCAGTAAAAAGTAACCCAATTCATCAATACTTGTTAATAATAGTGTAATATTGATCAATTTCAATAGGTTTGTCGAGAAAATGATAACCTATTCGAGCATTACAATTAATGATAATTTATTATTTTTTAGACCAACCCGAACAAAAAAATCAACAGGCGCACATGCATATACACGTAATGTCTGAACAAAGGGCTGTCCCATCTTTTAGTTAGTCAATGCCACCAAGATGGTGTTTATTATTACCCCACTTTACGCAATTTAAAACTTTGGTCTAACAATAGGTAGGTGTCCGTAATGAACTCGGTTCTAACCGGTCACCAAAACACACATTTATTTAGTACCCATCAACGTTTGTCGTTGTTTATTTTAATAGGTATTCGGTTGTGTAAAGTGAGGCTATATTGCCGGTGGGCTGGCCCGCAGCCAGAAGGTTTTTCGTTTAAAACGCGCTGGCGCGGCGTGCCGTTGCAACACAATAAAGGATCCAGCACACTGGTGTTCAAAATACGCTGACGCACCGTAGACGCAGTACCGTTACTCATGTGCCATGTTTTCTGGCGCGTACCGTCCACACCACTTCTTATAAAATACTGATGCATCATAGATCACAGATAATTTTAAGCATCAGGTTTAAGTTTAAAGGTACGTGTCGAAAAAAACAATGCGTGCGTCGCGTCACAGTGCTTTTTATAAGCAGTAGGTATGGTACGAGTATAGTCGTTACGTGTTACAAACGTGACGCATGAGACACGTCACTGCGTTTGCGATGCGTCAGTGTATTTTGGGCATCGGTGTGCTAAATCCTTGATATGTGTTTTTGCTAAAGTACGTTAACCATTTGTACGGAAATGTCAGGAGCGACGAGGCGGGTCGTGTTTTTCGGCTTGCAATAGCTTCGGACTCGACTTGGTTAACACTGCGTCAGTGTCAGAGCCGAGGAAACTAAGGCAACTTGACTCGGGTGACAGCTGCTAGTGACATAGTCACGAACCCGTGCATTCCCGCTATATAGGGATCAGTGATTAGGGTCGGAAAAACGTCAGAGATTTTAAAAACCTATTTAAGCATATCTTGTAAGGTTGACACTTCGGTATGCTTCAAAGCCATCCGTAGACTATGAACGAGGTTTTTCAACTTATAATTAGGGACTTATTTTTTAAACTATTGTCGTTATGACCTCACAAGTGAAATGAAGGGTTCTTGTCCCGCACCCTTGCTTGGAATTGTTGTCATTTCCGTCGTTCAAAGATATACTGTGACGAGGTCAAACTATTTGTTTGCCCGCAGGTTCAAGCAAGCATTTTACTATCTCCCAAAAGACATCCCAGTTCAAAATAACGGGTAAATTAAATCATCTGTGTGCTGAAGTAGTCATGATAGTTTTGGCTGACTACCAAACGGTAAGCTTTAGAACAGTATTTATAAGCTAGAGATCACCCCTGTGACAGACATTTACTACTTGAATAAAATATGGTTAATTGTTGCATTAACAGTAAAAATTTAACATTTTGAGCTTTCGGGATTTTCGGTCATAATTGACGACCGGATGGCCAAGTGGTTAGAGAACCTGACTACGAAGATTCGATTCCTGGCCGGGGCAGATATTTGTATGAATAATACGAATGTTTATTTTCGGATCTTGGATGTTTAATATTTATGTATTTATCTATATTAGTATGTTTATCCGTTACCTAGTATCCATAGTACAAGCTTAACTTAGTTTGGAACTAATTCAATTGGTATCAAGTGTCCCATGATATTGCTTTATGAATTAGAACATATATTTTTTTTTTTTTTTAAAGGAATCTTGCCCGTTCCACAGGTGACCATAGGGTTGGATCTTTTCTCAGTTAACGTATTGGCTGACATTGCCATACAACGAGGAAACCCTGCCCAATAGCAGCAACTTGGGTGATATTTGGAAATATACATTTTTAGGATTAGAGTAAGTTACTTTTAGTTCTATTTTTCTCTTTTTACTTGTTAATTATTATATATTTGTGTGTTACTTATTAAATTATAACATATATTTTCCGTGATACTTTTGGTGTTTTACATTATTTGTAGCTTAACAGGAGTTTTATGATTTCTAATTTTTATGATAAAATCATACACATACAAAACAGTCACATAATGGAAAGCAATACATACCTATCCATTCATTACATAGGCTCATTTTTGGAATATTTGTACATAAGTTGTGGTAGTAGTGTGTATTTATTTATGGCGTAGATTTTTATTCGATTTGATGATTGGATATTTTCATTAAAAATAAACTCCTGGCTTCAAAATATTTTTGTCATCTTCTTTATACAGCGTGTATTTTTGATACTACCTCAAACTGTAACCAGACGAAGATTTCAGTGCTGTGAACCGATATTAAAACAAATTGTTAATTTAGAATTAACTACCAGAGCGTAATTATTTTTTTAAATATTTTCGAGCAGCAATGTAATGTGTACAATAATTTGATACGAGAGAGAAGCGTTCTGTGTCAGCTCTCACGTCAACAAGTGCGACGTTTTGAATAAAAACAAAGTAGTATCACGTAGTGATACATTGCGTGCTAATTAATTTTGCAAGAAAAATAATAAGTTTTTTTTTTTTTTAATAAACCATAATAAAACGTGATTATTTGGGCCTTCGCTAACTACCCTTAAAGTTTTAGGTTCTAACCAGCCAAAGGTTTTTCAGCCAAAGCGGAACTCCAAATACAGCACAGGCATCCTGCTAAAGCAAATTTGCCAAAGCTTGTTAACGGGCTCTGTCGCCTGCAGTGTGCACGGGATTCTGTCAAGGAGCGGCAAATAAACGGTTTGTTTCCCTAGTACGCGAAGCCAAAAGAGTTGAATACTTTTCAAGTACGTACATATATAGCTGTATTGTTGAAATAGCCTGAAACTGTATGTAACCAGACGTAGATTTAAGTGCTGTGAACCGATATTAAAACAAATTGTTAATTTAGCATTAACTATACCAGAGCGTAATTAATTTTTGAATTTTTTTCGAGCAGCAGTTACTTAATGCGTACAATAATTTGATACGAGAGAAAAGCGTTCTGAGCAGCTGTTTCGTCAACAAGCGTGACGTTTTGAGTAAAAACAAAGTACCTAGTATCACATAGTGATACATGGCGAGCTAATCTGTTTTATAAGGAAAATATATTTTTTTAAGTAGCCTGTATAGTGTCCCACTGCTGGGCAAAGGCCTCCCCTCTTGACCTCCACAACTCTCGTTCTGATGCAATGTCAGGCCAGTCCTTTGCGGACGTGTCCAGATCGTCCCGCCATCTCCTTCTCGGTCTGGCCGTTCTCCGGCACCCACCAGTAACTGTGCGAGCCCACCTTTGTGGGTGCATGCGACAGACGTGTCCAGCCCAGTCCCATTTTAGCGTAGCAGTCTTTTTACCAAGGAAAATAATAAGTCTAATTTTTTTACTAAGACATAATAAAGTGTGATTATTAGGGCCTTCACTAATTACATTTAAAGTTTGAGTTTGTATCAAAAATACACGCTGTATATTTCTTTATATTTCTCATGCTCAGACTGTATTTATGCTATATTCACGCAACATAACCTAACTTAAAAACTAACTTAGAAAACTTGAAACATCCTCAACATAGTATTTTCAAAATGTAATATGTCAAAACCGGCTGACCCAATTTTAATGAAACATAGCTAAGAACCACCGCAAGGAAACTCGCTTTCATGTTAAAAATTTAACCGCATCGAAATCGTTCCATCTGTTCGAGAGCTACGATGTCACAGACACACACATTGAGACATTGACGTCAAACTTATAATATATAACACTCCTCTTTTTGCGTCGACTTTCTATGCTAGAGCTAGCGCATAAAGTTTAAGATCAAAATGTTTATAAAATTAAATTGTATTTTTTAACGATTCGTATTTTATATTAATAAATTAACAAAACTATACTTATAAGTTAACATATACAATAATACCTGGATCCAATGCCCTGACACTACCCATTCGTGCCATCACATCAACGGTGTCGATCACAATCGGATATAGAGGTGCCAGGGGCATCGCATCCTGCTCGCGTTGCATGCAAGTCTCTGTGGCGGAAGAGTTGCAATTTCTCCCATAGGTACCGAGCGGGGTGGGGTCGGAGTTAAAGCGGACGAAGATGGGGGAAACACATGGGCTATGGACTAAAGCCTTATTTAAATATTATACGCTCTTAAACTCTTGCCATTCGATTGCCTTTGTCTTTTTTGCATAACAAAACAAATCGTATCTTTTCTTATAACAGACCTGTAACTTTTATAAATAAAGTTGACGTTTTATAGCTGTGGAGAGTCTAGTTACAAATATGATTCGAATGCGTATATAAGTCTAGTTATAAGTTTAGCCTATGAGTATATAATGTCGCAACGCAGTGACGCTCGCTACGTGTTTCTGAAGACTTTACTGGTTGTTGTTATATGGGGTTTATTATTAGGTAAGGTACGTAAAAAATGCGGAACTTTGCGTCTAAATTTTCATGGAGTCGTAACATTTTAGTAACATTTGGCTGCAATTAGAATTCCGGTTAATTAATAAAATTTCTTTGTTTATTAACGCCCTGCTTTAAAATCATAAAACGGTGCCTCATCAACTACCTATAAATACATCGTGATACGGGCTAGTTGCCACTTCGCGAGACCGGCGTCGCAAATCACAGCGAGCGTTTTCTCTATCCATTGCGTGTGCTGCCAGGTAACCACTGTGCAGCGAGTATTTCAGATGTTCAATGAACAGCGAAAACGTACGCAGCACCGCGACAATTGGGCGTTATCGTGGTCCGGCCGTTTAGGGCCCCAGCTCCCAAATTTTATAGCCACCAATACCATTTTACTTTACTTGCATATGTTAAATGATTTATAATACAGGTGTTTCTCGCTGAAAGTGGCGCCATCCCCGTTACCGATAACTCGTTCAGTTTTCAATTTACAACGTTGTCTCCCATAGGGTGTTGTATTGCTGATGCGGAGTTCGAGAAAAGCTCAGACAATATTCACAATGACAGAAAGAGTGCTACCTTCATGAGTGAAACGAACATGGTATTGGTGCACTAGCAGCGTTTGTTGCGAACAGCCGCGGATTTCAGAAACACCACTGTTTTTGTAATTGTCATCAGTATTAATAATTTGTACTTGATAACACTTTTTAGTGATTCGCGGTTGTCGGTTAATCAACATTAACATCCACCAACAACTACAAGGAAGCATGCAACTGCGTCGACACACCGGGAGCTCATTAAGGGTAAGGTAGGTATTCATTTAATGTCAAGTAGATACTACACCCCTTTATTGTTCGATGCTTGTTGTTTTGTTAATTTAAGATTCGTAGACAAAGATAAAACATACTTTTTCTTTTAACCGATCTGTACTTTTAAAAAGTTTGACATGATTGTTTTATTATTACAATTGCCTAGTTGTATTAATAATCATAATGAATTTTCTTTATTTTGTTTAATTTAAATATAATTATAATGTTAATATTTTGCATGCTATTTCAATATGAATAAGGAGCACGTATATTTTGCGACAACACCTGTAAACCAATGCTTTTTCTAGCAGAAAAAACTATTTCATTAATTCATTCGTTCATTTTAGAATTACCCCTTGGAAACACACATCAAATCAATGCCTATATTAATTGGTTACAAATGGTAGAATGAAAGTTTAAAAAGCAATAAAAGTCAAAATAGGTATATTGCCGCTGGCTATTGAAAAATAAATAGTATTGCACATCGGCGGATTGAAAACAATGAGAGTTTTTTTTTACCTTACAAAATACATTTCTCACGACTGTGCTCACCAGGATATTAAGTCCTTTCATCCTTAAAATATGTGACGGACGACAAGAAGTTACCCAGGCTTTGGATAAAGCATCGTGATGCACTAAGTACAATCCGCACTGACCAAGGTTCTTGAGCAGTGGGACGTATATAGGCCTTTGCAGGTTTGTGCAGGTTTCTCACGATTTTTCCTTCACCGCAAAGCTCGTGTATTCAAATGTAATTCCGCACATGAATTCGATCAGAGGTTTTCAACCACGCCCTTCTGCTTGATTAGCCACCACGGCTTACAATATGGTGGAAGTATACTAAGTACATTGACGGACGAGCAAGAAGTTACCCAGGCTCGTTGGATTCAAATATATTTCATAGTTTAGCTGCGATTGCAAACTGTGACAATATCTAAGTCTACGCGATAACAATCTGTAACATTGGAACCTTCGCAAATCCAAGTGTTACACTATGTAGCATTGCAGTTAGAGCACAATGGGATTTAATCTATTGACGTACGAGTATAATGAGTTTCCTATCGGTTCTGGGGGGCTACTACGAAATTAAAAAATTGAAGTTCATATCGTACCGTCCCTCTCATTCTCGTATTAATTAATATAAGCGTCAGCGGGACGGCAATAAAAGAAGTTTGAATTTTGCACTTCGTAGTAGTAGGTAGGTATACGTGATAAAGTTATTCGTTGTCATAATCAGATATTCCTTTACTGAGCATGTGGATTCGTATTTAGATTTTTTTAACGAGCAGATTATTTACGTGTTTTAAATTTTACCCGAAAGTTAGCTAGATGTGCTTCTTGGTCTGTCGTTAAATTAAATATAATTTTTGAATTTTAATCTAATTATCGTTCTTACATCTAACTAATTAATGAAATGACATTAACTGTAAGATACAGCTACTAATCGGAAAGTCTGTTTATCAGCATTTTTTATAAGTGTTTATCAATTGCTTTCTAGTTTTATTTTTCATTGAGTCATATTAAAAGCGCGAGGCAGAGCGTGTGTCCACACTCCTGCCGTAGTCATTGCTACTTTTTTTTTTAATACCACGTTGGTGGCAAACAGGCATGCGGCCCGCCTGATGTTAAGCAATTACCGCCGCCTAGGAACGCTTGCAACACCCGAAGTATCACTTGCTACTTGAAGGTATTATGAATGTTGGGAGATATGATAGATTCCGTAAATTAACTGGTCCATGTCTTTTAGATAATAACGATATATTATCCCTGTACTGGGTCACGATGGCTAAATCTACCTCGTTGTGGACGTTAAAAATTTATTTAGGTAAACTAATTGCTACTCGTATTATAAAAAAAAATTGGTAAAAAAAAAACAACTTTTGTTTAATAGATTCACTTAGTTTATGATGTATTATTATGTTGAATGAATAAATAAACTAAAACTAAACTAAACTAAGAGCTGAAACTAGCCCTGAACATTTAGGCAATGTAATATAATTGTTTACTAGAACTCCGATCCGCTTCCATAACATAAAATTGAAATCTGATCACATTTCATACATCTCATTTTAACAAGGGGGCTACTACGAAATTCGAAAATCGAAGTTGGTATCGTACCGTTCCTCTCACTCTCGTATTAAATTATAGTATAAGCGTTAGCGGGACGGCAAAATACGAACTTCGATTTTCGAACTTCGTTGTACGAGTATAGCCTCCCGGTGCTATCAGCTTATCTCACAAACAATCTTTCAACAATACAATTCACAAAGATTATCTAACCCTTGAGGATCTATGTTCCTGGAAAAGGTACGGTCTCACTGGAGAAGACAACCTTAAAAGGAGCATTAGATTCGTCACAGAGAGAGCTACTAAGCTCATCATGAACCAGCGCCACAGGTCACCGTATGTTTGTAAGTAGGATTTGTGAGAATCTTTTAAAACTTTTACTTTAAACGAACTATTTTCTGTTTCTCCTAAGGCTGCGAAAATGACATTAAGGGGCTGTTTCACCATTCATTAATTAGTGTTAACTGGCGGTTTGGTGTGATGCTGTTTTGTTCGAATAGACGGAGACGGCATCACATTTAACCGTCGTTAAACAGACGATCGAGTCGATGGTGAAACAGCCCCTAAGTCGTAGTTTTAGCGTAAAATCAGACAGTGGTTTGTTACTTATAGTCAGCCGTGATCCTGGCACAGCTTTCTCGGCAATGCAAACTACTGGATTTTTTTTAATTGTTCGTACTACCGTCAAGTGAAAAAAATGGGAATGCTCCCTATACATCGAATATTATGTGTTTAAAACGGCAGTGAGGAGAAACCAGGAGAAACCTTATTATCCCTTAAAACACTTCTTTTTCATTACGGCTCTAAAGCTGACCTTGCCCAGATGATTTTAGGGTTGTATTTGTCATAATTTATTTTTCACTAGCCGTTACCCGCGACTTCGTCCGCGTAGAATTCGTTTATCGCTATCCAATTAGGAACTATGCAATTTTCCGGGATAAAAACTATCCTATATCCTTCTCCGGGACTCAAACTATCTGTATACCGAATTTAATCTAAATCGGTTCAATGATTTAGACGTGATGAAGTAACAAACAAACAAACAGATACAAACTTTCGCATTTATAATATTAGTGGGATTATTTAATTGTTTGTTTATTCTTTTATTGTGTGCCGAATTTTGTGGAAATATTTATATTCTATCTTTGTGCTCTCTCTTTGTCAAGATCAGAAGCGTAATCTTCTCTAAGCTGTTTTCGCTGTGGCCTCAACCTAAGGTTTTGTAAGATGCTTCCCCACTTCGTTACCCGGGCGACGCCTGAACGGATTGCAGCTCAAATCTACCGTAAATAGATTTATCTCTGGACATTCGTACACTTTTGTTCGCCTCGCGAAATACGTATTTTATTATAGAAAATATATTTTCGCGATAAATATATTGTCGCTTTATTTTGATGGAAAGGTACTACAGGTGATTCCAGTTTGAGATAGAATTGTTATCTGATTAAGAGTAGAAATGGTAATTTTTGCTCATCAAATGTTTCCAACAAAATTTGCACAAACTTAGGCAACCCCAAGGCTGGCACTTAATTACCTCTTACAAAGATTAGGAATAACAGTTCAGAGAGGTAATGCGGCCAGTGTCTTGGGGTCAATGCCTGAGGCAGAATATCATGATGACATTTTTAATTTGTAGTTTTAGTTTAGCTTATATTCAGTTTTAGTTTTCTAATTGTATTTTATAATATGTCTAAGATTGAAATGTCGATTGATTAAAATATCGAATGAGGAAAAATATCGATAGCCAATATATCTAAGTTGTAAATGTCAACATATTTGAATGTCGAACATTTTAAATATCGTACATACAAATCTGCTTTATTTATTGCTCCTTTCTCTTAATAGCATTTATTTTACATAATCTAGTCATTTTTAGCACTCGCCGGCCGCTGCCGCGGATAGCTCGCTTCGCTCGCTCGACTCGTGCGTTGTGATCACAGTTCTAACCTAACCAAACCAAATATTTTTGGTAATTCATGTTCAATAGGTTAGGTTAGGTTAGTATTGCGTCAAGGCGCGAAGCGCCTTAACTGAGCGGAATAGGAACTCCGCGAAGAGGAGCTCTGTCGACCCTGTCACGTGAAAGTTCATACATAGGATATTCGATACTCTGTACTTCGATATTTATATTTTTCATCACACTTGCTAGTAAACAGTGTCGTAACATGCAGGCTACCTTGGTTGCAACCCCCCAAATAAAACCCTCGACCTTAATGTGCTCGTCATGAAACCCGTGGTCGGTAAATGAGTCATTGCGCGTACACATTGTCTTGTCATGAAGCCCAAGGTCGGTAAATGAGTCAGTGCCCGTACTGATGGCGCTGCGCGCGCTGCTGCATGCAGCACTACATGGACCACCACATGCCGAGGGAGGGGGAGGTAGAGGGCGACGCTGCCAAGAGCACAGCCTAAAGTATCGCCAATATTTGGAACAATTATATTTTTTCTTTTACAAATATAAAATTTTACTTGCAAATGTGATGAAAAACATTGTATGTCGCACGGGCGGTACTAGAATTACGAACATCGACTCATTAAAGCCCTCAGTCTTCGACTTTGGGCTTCTAATAGACTCTCGTTCGTAATTCCTTATTTACCGCCCTTAAGACACAATGTACTATTTCGATGTCACTTTTGTAGATAAATATATTTTTGATATATTGGACGTAGGGTATCTAACCATTCGACAATATAAACTTTCGTTATTTTAATTTTCGATATTTTGAACATCGACATTTTACCCATAGGTATTTTAACTTTCGATTTTCAAATATGTAACTACGTTTACATATACTTATTAGGTTGTACCTGGTTTTGCCTAACAAGTTTTTGCCTATTTTCAGTTTGCCTAATGTTAGATAAATTAATATTACTTAACCTTAAGTTTCATTTTACCTAATTTTCATTTTAGTGAAAGTCATTTTACATACAACTTACTTTACATAATTTTGTTTCGCCTAATTTTAAATTATCTAATTTTTATTTTGTATAAACTCATTTGATATAATGTTTGACTGACATAATTATATTTTGCCTAACATACATGTCACATAATTTCATTTTGTATAAACTTATTTCGTATACCCTTTGATTTATAATTATTTTTTTCTAACATACATTTAGCATAATTTCATTTTGTATAAACTTATTTCGTATAATGTTTGTCTGACATAATATTATTTTGTCTAACATAAATGTTGGTTAATTTTATTTATTCTAATCACGGTTGATTAACCGTGACACATAATGATAACGTTAGTTATTTCTAAAAAGTTTAGTATTATAAAACAAAGTCGGTTCTGGCGCTTCGCCGGCCGCTGCCACGGCACGCTCGCTTCGCTCGCTCGGCTCGCGCACTGTAGGGTCGCAGTTCTACCTAACGCTCCTCCTCGCTTCGCTCGTCGTCGTACCTATTCCCTGTATGCTTAGTATTGTTATTTGCTTGAACCAAATAAAAAAATAGAAGAATATTATGGATTAATTTATTTCAGTTTTAACCTACCTAATTGACCTTATTTTATAATAAACATTTAGGTACCAAAATTAGGCATAACGTTAGTAAGCAAAACAAATATTATGATAATTCAATATTAGACAATCCAATGTTAGTTAAAACGTTATTCGGCTATATGATGATTAGTTAAAATGAGAATCGACAAAGTGAGTTTTCGATAAAATAATATTCGGCAAAACAAGTTATTTATGCAAATGATATTAGTTAAAACGTTATTCGGCTATATGATGATTAGTTAAAATAAGAATCGACAAAGTGAATTTTCGATAAAATAATATTCGACAAAACAAGAGTTATGCAAATGATCACTTAGTAATAATGAAAATTCGACAAAATAAAAATTATGAATAATGAAATTTTACAAATTGACTTTAGACAAACTATTCATTATAGTAAAAGTTGTTAGACAAAGTGAAATTAGGCAAAACATTTTTAGACAAGTCAAGGGAATACCTACTTATTAACTAGCTGTTGCCCAAAACTGCGTCTGCGTCCTGCAAAAACTTGCATTTACCCGGAATGAAAAGTTCCTGTATGTATGTAAATATGCTAAACAGAGAGTTTTCTGCCAGTGAAAGATTTAGGATCGGTCCAGTATCTATACTCTTAGAGATTATCCCCTACATAAAAACAAAGTCTACTCTTTATTATGTTAATGTAGATTTGCAACTTACAACAACTCCTTCATAATAACACTGTATATCCCTCATCACGGGTCATTCCCAACACACTGGCGTCGGCGTGTGTGCCACAACTAAATTCCACTAAAGGTGTCATTCACTACATATTAGAAACCTCTGTTACATCAAGCAATATTCGCTTCCCCATATTGTTTGTTCTTCGTCTCCAATATTGTTTTAGGACGCCAGTGTTTGCCCGGGACACCGTTCGAGGAACACATTCAAAACCTAGTGTTGATCGATCTCTTTCGGCACTCGTGGATATTAAGACATAACAAAGGATATACGGAAGAGCCTTTTTCAACTTATCCCTGTCTTGGTTCAAGGAGTTACGGAGAATCATAATAGAGAAGTGATAGTAATATTATATATGAGTTTACTCTATTTTATAGGAAGTAATATTAATTTCTATAACCCTAATATATATAGTCATTTCTAAAATAAATATGAAGTCAATTGACTGCTGTTTGCCTCTTCAGTTGGATGATTCGAAACTGTAGTTCAGGTAAATCCAAAATGTAGTCGATATTATCTGAAAACGTGCGCAATTATTATAGCTAGGTACAGATGATGATTTTTTTATATATATATAAATTGTATTCCACAGATACAAACTTAAAACCACACAATTTTATCCCAAAATTAAAAGTGTGACCGAAAGGTTTGAAGTGAAATTTGTATGTGGTCTGGTTTGACCATCATTTCATTGATTGGGAACTACTCAATCTTAATCAATGTGCAGCACTGCTTATCCACTTTCATACATTTGAGCAACCCACTCCACGGAGTGCAACTCCTTTGTCTGCCGACCATATCGTATTGTGCTATGCTTCACGCTCCACGTACTCCGCCCATTGTACTATATATTCGATTATTGGACTAACTTTATTTCAACTGTTAAAATACGAAACATTTTTATTTGCAGAGCCTTTGTGTTATAACGACGAAGCGTAGGCGTCTGTACAAAGAGTATCAGCCGAATTCAATGAGCAGAGATCTGATTTTATGAAGAAGTTAGAATAAATAGGCTCCGAGACCCTGAATTTAATTTCACTATATGTTTGACTACGTATAATGTTAAATACGTATGACTGTTTTACTCCCGACAGTGGACGTAATTTTTTTTTGTTCACTTCAAATCTTATCAATAGCTGCTACAGAAAGATATTAATTAATGTAATTTTATAGGTGATATAAGACGTAACTCATTTATTTAATAACTGAAATAACTCACCAACTGACAATCGAAAATCAAATCAAATTAACGTCACCCCACAATAATACAAAAGCAAAGCTAATGGAACGGAAGTGACATTTCAATTTAATTAACTTGATAAATGCCCCAATATAATTCGTTTATTTAAACGTCTCCGTATTATGGGCTATAATAAGTTGTTCAGATCTTGGCTGCTTCATCCGGCTGCTTGATTTGTAAAGTTATTTGTTTTGTTATTTATTTTATTTATAGTGTTATTTATTTTAATCTTTAACCTTTAAAGGAGGATTTTAGTGTAAGTGTGACTGACTTTAAATTTAAAAACTATAAACGTAAGGACCGTAGTGTCTTTGGCCCTTAAGGCAACTCAACGCACAAAGTTTTCTGATTCGAACTTCAGCATATGTAAGCACTATAATATTATTATGTGTGATTCGATTTAGTGGTATACTTTTCTACATTTTATGTACTTACATACACTGTTTTTGACCTTTAAACTCACTGTATGTCAGTTCCTAATTGAACACTCATTTCATCCACTCAAAGGTAGACTGGTAGAGATCCCTTAAAAGGATAAGTTCGCTTTTGTAAATTTATCTTAATGGTTGCCGATTTTCTGTTACTTTATTTTTTTTTATGTAATAGCTGACAAATTATTTTTTTAGACAACATAGTTTATGTACATAAATACTTATTTATAGTAGTATAAGTGTAGTGCCAGACACTGAAAATTCTCCCACGCTTTGCATAGTTCTAACCAATAATTAACCTTGAAAAGTATTCGTTCCGTATCTACTACTTCTTTGATTATTTGTGGTTCCATAACCAAAATGGTAAAAACTGAACCCTTATTATCATCCTCCTGACCGTTTGTTTGTTTGTCTGTCAGCATTCGGAAACTATATTAATTTAATTTAGATGACAGGTAAGTAAGTATCTTTTGTATAAATAATGTCTGCAGTCAAAACAAAAACTGGTTTAAATAAATCAAAGTTCACACGGACGGAGTCGCGGGCACAGCTAGTTTATAAAAATAAATTTATAATATTAGAACATTTTATTAACAGCCTACGTCTCCTAGAAGTGCTTATTAATAAAAACTCAATTTACTAAATTACTTTAGCATTTTAAGGGTTCCGTTTTTTTTTTCAAAGAGTATAAAATGAAATACTCACTTGAATGTTTTTCTTTTGAAAAGGAAAATTGTTGGCTTTGAATGTTGAGTTTTGACAGACCGTAACAAGGAGGCCCGAGGAATTACGCCAGTAACTGGCTCGTTATTATAATTTAGTCTTATATTTTTATAAAGCCTTATTTTACCGAGCGCTTTATTAATCCAACTACAAGTTACAAATCAAATGTCTTAAAAATAATTAAGTTTTATTATCAAAGCAAAAACATTATAAGAGAACAAGGTTTTGGCGAAATTTTTACACAACTAGCTGTTGCCCGCGACTCCGTCCGTGTAGAATTCGTTCATCGCAATTCCGCGGGAACTAAGCAATTTTTCGGGATTAAAACTATCTTACGTATGTCCTTGCCCGAGACTGAAACTATCTGTGTACCGAATTTCATCTGAATCGGTTTAGCGGTTTAGTCGTGAAGAGGTAAGAAACAAACAAACTTACAAACTTTCGTATTTTATAATATTAGTGGTATATAAACCCGTAAAACTATTGTATTTAAATATTATCAGCTGCTTATCAGCTAAGTATTTTCACATATGTACTGTAGAACTAACCGAATTGTGACCCACTATATAGACCGTTTTCAGAGTAAATGTTTTAATGATTTTCGTTGACAATCAACGCGATTTCACAAAGGTTTCACAAAGGGTCCAGAATCAAATTTATCTACAGCCCACATATTGACAACCATACAGTAAATATACTAAGCTATATCAAATACTGATAACCGCAATCCCCTTTTAATCATGACCGACACTAATTAATAAATATTGTAAAATTAATTCGACATGCATATGTATGTACTCACCTTTTAATCGGCTTTGTGTTGAGTTGGATTATCTGAAACAATCAACATGTTATTAATAAAATATAAAGCTTGTATTGTAACGAATTAAATAACAAAATTTTAATAGCGTAACAACCTTAAATGAAGCTTGATTTTAATAGTATATCTTTGAACGAGCAATTCGATAGGAATCGCATAATACGGTATTTGAGTAGTTTTTATATATTTCATAAATTAAAACTTCACAATACATGTTATCGAATAGAGAAACAATTTTTAAGCTTACAAATAACAAAGTTATGTAGGTTATAAATTCAAGATTAGACAGAGCAAGACATACTTGCATGTTTATCTATATTTTTATAATAATTATATAAGACATGTCAACATCAGGAGTTGTCAAATACTGTATTTATTTATTTAAATCAACGGCTCCAAAAATTTCGATGGAATTTGTTACGTGGGGGTTTTTATATATCTCTAGAAAAAGGTGTTGTTTTTACGTTAAGAAACCGACTGTACTGTATCATCAAATCCTTCCATTTATAAAACGCAGCAAAAGACAAATTTAGTTCTGTTTGTTAACAATAAAACCTTAGTTAAGTTTAGTATACTTTAGCGTCATTGTTTAGTTTACTACCTATGATGCTGTTGCTATTCAATGAATCATATATGTATGTATGTAAATACTTTATTGTACATAAAACACAAAAATTCTACAAAAAGAAAACAACAAAACAAATATCAATCATATATCAATTATATCAATGAATCATATGATTTAAAAATTAAAGCGCCATAATTATTACAACATGCTTAACAAAAACAACTAAGGACCAACTAACAATAAACAAATTTGATGCGGGAAACTAGGATTTAGTTCCAAATTAATGTAACAACATACTACTGCTGCTACTATGATGCAAGTTGAAAATGACGTGGTCGGCCGCACGACTGAAAGCAGCTGCTGTTCTTTTACACCTAACGAATATACCTATTTTTAAACAAAAAAAAACAATAATTGATTGATGCAGGAATTACTTTGCAGAGGTCCATTCTAATGATAATGTTTAAAATTCACATAATGTGTACCAATTTTCAACTCAGTCGTTCCAGTGATTTCAGAACAATCTTTTCCCTGTTGAAATACTGAACCCTAAGTTTACTTAAAGAAATACGGCCTTATATCTATACGATCGAAAAAAACTTAATAGTTTTTCACTTGCACAAAATATACCGATTAAGTAAAAAGTCAGTTCGAAAGTTAAAAGCCAAGCTACTATACAAGGTACAGTAGTGGCAGTAGCTATCATGGCAGCAGCTTGAACCGTCTGTTACTGCTTTTATACTATGCTTAGATAGGCAATGAGTAAGACCTCACGAACGCAACTTCTACAATCAAGGTTTGCACACCGAGCTAGATCATGTCAAGTTGCCACTATGTAACAGAAATGTGTAATGTAAGTTGTACAGTTCGGCTACAATGTGAACTAAACAGTAAGGTGTTTTGGTGGGATGAGTTGAATGTGTCTGGCTACATTTGTAGTAATAGGTACAAACATTTAAATTGTTTTAATTCCACATTCAATTGAAATAAATTATGATGAACAAAAATCTGATCCAATAACATGTAAAATCTCAGCGTTTAGAGTTATTTATTTGCATAGCTATTTAATTACTCTAATTACGGAAGAAATCATAACACGGCCATTTTTATTTTTCTAGAAGCTATGGTACCTATGTATCTGATATAGGTACTTAAAATAATGTCAATAATGTTGTATTGTCAAGATCTAGATAGTACTCTAAATACCGTTTATTTATATGTAAAATATATAAATAAATAAAAATCGATTACCGCGATGGTACTCAAAATTCTGCAAATTTCTAAACATCACGATCAACCGCCATTCAGTGATATAATCATTATGAAAATGAATCCATTCACCATAAATAAAGCCAGACCAAAGATCAAAGGCTTTCAGACTTTACACCGTAACATGGACAAATTATGCACGCACGATCAAAGCCTAACGAGACTCTCCACACTTTCGTCGAACAGAGAATAGATCGCGTTCTGACTATTGTCAAGGCGGTTCAGCGCTGCATTTGCACGAGTCAGCGGGGGGGAGGGGGGGGGTGACGTCATTTTCTAGGTCACTGGACTACACATATGTATTTTCAATAAGTACAAGTGTCACCTGCCTTCTAAAACTTTCAAGCAAGCTTCGTGTTGTTAGGTCTGTTAAATAAACAACACACACAGCCCGAAACATACGCTCCCGCGCCGTCTCGGCTCTGTCCGCCGCTCTAGATAGTCGCAATCAGCCCAAATTTGACCTTTATTAAGCACAAAGCCTGTGTACAATCAAAACACTTATGCTCGTTAAACCCCGAATTCCCGCTTTGCTCAATCTATCTATTAACTGTGACTACCCTATCACAATCAGCGCTATAGGCAAAGCACATTTGCAAAAGTTTGACTATAAACACAGTTGGTTTGAAATAGCTCAGGACATTTTTATACCGCCTTAAAGCACTACTTGTACTATTACTTATTCTGTGCTTAAAGTAGCGATCAACTAGAGAGAACATGATCTCAACGGCATGGCATCGCGTAGGTAATAAAAAAGAAAGTAGGTATCTAATTAACGTTAAATGGACTACGGTAAGATACCTAACAGAAGCAAAATAATACGTTCACGTTTTTAAATTTACCTCATATTAAATATCTGCCCACCTATGACTGCAAATAGATATAGGTACTTGATATCACGCTGCTGTTATCTATGGGTAGTATTTTCATATAAAGCACAGCAGTTAACATAAATGAAACAGCATTTTATTTGACCTATCATATTATTATTTATTAAGTACAACATATGTATACGTATCAATTCATTTTCAGTATTTATATACTTTTTACATCAAGTAAATTACAAAACCAGCACTAGTAGGGACCAAATTATTTCCTAAATAAATTAGGTTCTGGCGCTTCGCCGGCCGCTACCGCGGCGCACTCGCTTCGCTCGCTCGGATCGCGCGTTGTGGTCGCAATTGTACCTAACGCTCCTCCTCACTTCGCTCGTCGTCGTACCTATTTTTCCGGTGCCAAATAGATAATAAAAGTTATTTCGCTATGAGAATGAGTATCATCTACGCACTCTCTAGTTAATTTTCTGTGCAGTCAGTATTTTTTGCTGTGCAGTCAGTATTTTTGATGTGATTGTAGTATTTTTGTATATTGTAGATTGATGTATGTTTTCGAATTATTTGAAATAATGTAATTGGTGTAAAAAAGTATATAAATAATGAGAATAAATTGATAGGCAATTATTTATTTGATTATTTATTAGATGTGCAATTAATAATATTCCGATATCCATTACGCTTGTTAGCTGAACCTACCGTATTAAATTCGCACTAATGTTAATGTCACCGGTTCGAATTCATCGAGCAATTAGTCCGAATACTGACCTTTGATAATTATCGTGAGCCATTGTACTTAATTAATGGATTATAAAATGATAGGGATCACTGGAGCTTTGCTGCTATAAGGTGAAACTAGACTGTGAAGTGTTCAATAGTATTATTGAGCATTTTAAATGTATAAAAAAATCAGAAGTTCTCATTCTTCGTAGATATTTCAAATCCTTTTACTTTTTGACCGAGTCAGCGCGAAGCGTCTCTGTTTCAGTTTGGGCAACAAATGATTTTTAACCAACTTCAAAAAAGGAGGAGGTTCCATGTTCCAATGTTTGTATTTTTTTTATGTATGTTCGCCGATTACTCAGTCAATTGTGGACCGATTTTCAAAATTCTTTTTTTATTCGAAAGAGTACTTTTCTGAGGTGGTTCCATTTTCACCAAGTCAAGATCTGATAATGAGATCCTAGGGAAATCGAGGGCAAACCTCAAATTTTATAGGTACACCTATGGCGATTTTGGCATTTTTAGCATTAAGATAAGCATTTACATTCAGAAAATATCATTTGGTAAACAACATGATGAGAAATGCTCGCTAAGAAATGCTCGCTTGTCATGAGACGAACCGAAACGATCATAATATAGACATAGATATGCGACTAAGAAGAAGCTTTAAGTTAATGATTCTTTCGAACTGATCTGATGCTGAAGCCGGAAGGTAGGCAACGGAACTCTGTTATAAAACAACGTAACTAAGCCGTGTTTGGGCTTAATCGAATCTACGAATCACTAAAAAGTGAGAAATAAAAACCGACTCCAAAAAAATAACAAAAAACGGAACCGACGAGTCTTTTTTACTTTTGTTAAGATGTCTATTCGGCTTCACTCCTGTAAAGTTTCATTTCTCAACCCATTCTCGTGATAATTAGTGATAAGGTCCGATAATTTAATCACATAAATGAATATTTTATTTTATCTATATAAATAAAAATAAATTGCCGAAATACATGTACGCGCATAACTTCCGAACAACGGCACCGAATTATTATAATCATTTTTTGTTGTGTTCGTTATTGTCAGGACAAAGTATTTGCGCAACAAAATTTTTAAAAAAGACTGGAGCGGGGCCGAAGCCGCAGGCAACAGCTAGTTATCAATATTATCGTCTTGAAATATTAGTAACTACAAACTTAACATCATAATCATAACACGTGTTTTTACCCACGTGAGTAATAACAGCACATTTATGTGTCTGTAACATACCCCTAATGAGATATAGATTACGTCAGGGAATATGTCCACAATGTTCAGGTGAACTCATTTGGCTTAAGGCACTGTCCCGGAAACTGACCCAAATAACCAAATAACAACAGCCTTTGATTTGCCCGATCGATGCGTTGTTTGAATAAAGAGTTCATACTGCGGGGATTTGGATCGGGTTACAATTAATAAAAGAAAAAAAAAAGAAAAAAACATTTATTGCCCATAAAAAGTAATACATATTCGTGATAAGGTACATATACATTCAGCTATTTAAGGCAAAAGGTTCAGGCTCAGCATGTGCGGTGTGAATGCTTCACCGCGCTGATTTCCAGCCTGCACCTCTACTAATTCACGATGAAACGAAAGATGTACCAAGTGCGAGTCGGATTTGTAAACAACCGCCGCATAATTTGGTGAAAAAAATAAACAACTACCTAAATAGATATTTCTCATGACCCCGACCACCAGCGGCAATCTATTATAATTACGTAAACAGTGTAAGGTCGAGAAAACTGAATCACGTATCAGGATGGAACCTTTTCGTAGTCAATTTCCCTATGATTTCTTTGGCAAATGTATGAAATGTCAACATGACAATAGTAGCACAAAAGTTCCACCCACCAGTGTGAGCTATACAATTTGCCGGGATAAAAACTATCCCATGTCCTTTTCGGGATCTCAAACCATCTCCATACCAAATTTTATCACGATCGGTTGAGTACTTTAAGCATGACAAAAATCACATTACATCTTGTCTCACAAATTACTAACCACAATAAAATTAACCTTATACAAAATAATAAGATCGAATTAATAGTCTTGGCTTGCCTCAAGGACCAGTTTCAAGAAGAATCCAGAATCCCTAGGTACACCGTTGTTCGCAGTACGACTATCCAGTTGTAATCAACGGTAACGAACCTACTTAGGCGTAAAAAGTCATTGGCAGCTGTCACTGGTCTCTCTGGTCCCGTTACAACCTTGATAAGCGTCGACGCGATACGGCAATCCAAGATACGAGTATGCAAGCTTCATTCATGTAAAAAGTATACCAAGGGGTCAATGACTTTGATAACTGGTTCGTAGAATATGGTTTTTAATTCTTATCTAATTAAGCGACACACCTGCGTCAAAGTTTTATGAATAAGCCTATAAAGACGCGAATGTTATAGCCGGGTCGCACATGTATAAAGGTTTACGAGATATAAATAAATAATAAATAAATATCACGGGACAATTCACACCAATTGACCTAGTCCCAAAGTAAGCTTAGCAAAGCTTGTGTTGGGTACTAAGCAAAGGTTAAATATAATTATATAGATAGATACATACTTAAATACATAGTAAACACCCAAGACCCGAGAACAAACATTCGTATTTTTCATACAAATATCTGCCCCGACACGGGAATCGAACCCGGGACCTCAAGCTTCGTAGTCAGGTTCTCTAACCACTAGGCCATCTGGTCGTCAAATGTATACTATTTCACCTTAATTGCAGTCGGTGGGTAACGTATACATTTTATTTATACCCATATGTATACGTATTAGAAGTCGCCTGAGCTAATTTCATGGTAATCAGTATACATAATATATACATAATTATAAATAACTTTAGGAACTTTCCTTATGACGTGTATTCAAATTTGCCTATTTCGTCCATTTTTTGTGTTATGACTATGTTATAGATGTAATAAACCGTATCGAAGCAATTTGCGTCTCAAGTTCGCGCAAATATTCAGCAAACTCTGAAATGCAACGTCAAGTAAAGAACAGAATTGCACATAGAAGCTTCGTTTGCAAAACTTCCACGAAATCAGAGCTAGTTTTTTGTTGTTTTCTCCACTTTATTTCAGTTTTCAGTGAACATTGCAAATGACAAGCCTTAGCTGATTGCAGCGCTCCAAATGGAAGCCCGAGTTGGGTTTAAAAGCAACATTCCGAATCCGACATAGTAGGTACTACACAAAAGGGGTCGAGAGTTGTACGGATTGAATTTTTATCTCAATTGTCATGAACAGTATAGAACAATTAACAGTTCAGGTCCATGATTTAAAATAACCTGAACTTGGCTGTTTATTGTGCAATAACCAAACCCCTATGAATATGGCTATGCCCTCGTAGTAGAAAAGAAATAGGCTGGCTCCATATTCCTTTAGAATATAGAAAAACCCCTTATCAGCAGGTACACCTCTACGAACTTTATAGAATGCCTATCACAAGTATCTAGTTGAGGTTTGAGCTTTGCGTTGCTGATATACAAACTCAAGCAAAGGTAGCCATTTGCTTGGATTCGTTAATTTCCAAGCGTACTTCTTCCCCTAACATTGACGATATATCCATTACTTTAGTGCCCCAAGTAACATTATCGCCAATAAGCATGTATGGTATTTATGTCAACCTCCTGCACATTTGTCGGGCGAACAGTTACGTAAACACGGGCCGGTGAGGCTGCCTTCCCGGCCGGGCCAATAGCGGTAATTGCTCAAACCGCAACCATTTGGACTCGTGCTAGGGCTACCTTTCACTTGTTTTAAACCAACTTCAAAAAAGGAGGAGGTTATTAGTTGCTGGATATTCGGTTGTTTTTTTTTAATTCGTGGTTGTTACCTCGAAATTTCGGCATTTATGAACCGATTTTATTTTATTTTTTAGAATGGAGAATACTTCTAATTAGGTCCCATTGTCACCAAGTCAGGATCTGATGAGTGAACCCTAGGGAAATCAAGGGAACTCTATTGCAGGGACAGTAACGAAGTAACTATGCATTTCTCTTGGAAATCACCATTTGGTGAAGTGGGATTGATATACGAGTAACTTCCTTATCAGTTAGTTCGTTAGTTAGTTCCACCATATTCAATGAACTTCAATACGCGCGCATACTGTTTCGCGATCCAAATTTAAAAATTATTGTTAAAACTTTAGTTAGACAATGATAAAATGTTTAATATAAATAAATTAAAAATCGTTTTTTTTTTCTGGCAAAATAAAAACTCATCAGTTTTTGTTCTATGACATAACGAATATAAATGCATCGTAACTAAATTTGATCAATTTTAATTTCACATTTAAAACAATAAAAGTTTTTTTTATATTTTTTGTTAAAAATAAATGTAATCTGTGTGGGTGTCTGGGGTTTTCGGTTATTTAATTAACACCTTGTATACATACTTACCTACATTGCAACTTAAATAAAAGCTTGTGAAAAGAAAACGAAATCGTTGCCAGCCCTACTACTCAAACTAGAGACATACTAACGCCCTAGTTTTATTCATCTGTAGTGAGCGGCGGCTAAGTTTACTGGGACATTGTTTTAAACTGTCGTTTTGTATGTTCTGGACCCAGTTCACAAGTCATTTGAGCGCGCCGACCAACATGTGACGTTGGTTGGCTTTATGCCTCTTACGAAGGCATTTCGTTACAAATTTTATTACTATTATTGATCTCTGAGAAAAGTTTTCTTAGATATTCTCATATTATATTCTATGCGTCAAAATTCTAAGTGCTATTGGGAAACAATGGACACAGGAAAAAAAAATAACGCATCACAAACTTGTGTCAATCAAGTTTAGAATCACACGCTACATTAAAAAAGCGGCTTGTAGGTACCATTATTTGTATTATACATATACGTACTATAGTCAAGGAACCTGGTCGTTGCAAATGGCATGATAATAAATGACATGCTCTCAGTCGCATTCACCATCTCTCTCTAGCCTTACTCTATAGCATATGCCAGAAAGAAAATGGTAAAAGGGATAACGATTCCGAGTACGAAGCAATTTGGACTCTGGCCCTTTACTACTAAGTGCAAAATTCGAACTTCTCGTCTTGCCGTCCTGCTCGCGCTTATATTATTTAAAACGAGAGTGAGAGGGACGGTACGATACGAACTTCGATTTTCGAATTTCATCGTAGCCCCTCTGAGGCCTTATTGTCTAACACAGAGATGGTAACTGCGATTGCGGAATGTCAGCGTGTTAGACAATACGGCCTCCGGTATTTTTGCTTTAATGCAGAACCTGTTTATCAATAGACTCATTTTAGTTAAAGCCCTAAACCGCTCTCTTTTCAAATCTTAATGCTATATAATTAATTGCAAAGGTAAATGGAACAGCACCACCTCCCCACAAGGGTTGACAACTTTAAGCCGGAAGAAAAACATTTACCTACTTAGTTACTTTATTTTGTATTAAGTCATCCATGTAAAAATAAGTGCCATTATTGACAAAGTAGCCTTCATCGAAACCGGTACTGGCGAAGTAGTATAGCTGTCTCGGACTAAAATGTAGTAAATAACAGTTACCGTATGCCGCGAGCAATGAAATCTCCGGAGGGTCAGATAGATAACATCTTTAACCAGAGACAGGCTTTTTGCACGACCATACTTGTACATTATGTATCTCAAAGCGTCTTTCCGTCAGAGTTCTTTCCAACGAAGATGGAGAAAAAAAGCACACTACAGCAAATGTACTCACGGCTACTTATAAATTTTGAATGGTTTTCGATGTGCTTTCATCTCTTTCGTCTTTATTATACTGGACTGGAGTGACTCATGCGAGTCGTGCCTAAGTATTATAAAACCCACATGCGGCACGGTAGACCTTATCAAACACAGATTGGTTCACAAATTAAATTATTTTTAAAGTAAGTACATAACATAGCTCATGGTGGAGATTTCTTTCTTTGTCCTCTCTATCAAAGTACTCATAATTTTGGCCCGCACATACACTCATAGTGCAAACAGGCACTTAATGAAACACATTTTATCAGAATGCTAATAAAATAATAGAGGAACAATACATCGAACGCTCCGTACGCTCCGATTCCGATGCAGTGGACGCGCAGCTTAAAGGGGCACCGAACATCTAGCACTAATCAATGTGGATATGGGGGAAGGAGGGGTAGGGTAGGGGGATATGAGGGAAACCCAGCGGGGCAAGATTGATTTGTCAGAACGCGCGCGTTTTTAAGAATTTTCTTAGTATCACTAAAAAAAAGCACATATTTTAAAAATGTAACGATGTATACGGGATATAAAATATATATTTTTCTTGTCATTCATAAACTCATGACCTGCCGTGCAATATTATTTATGCCGAACTAAGCGTTTATTTTATTTTTTAGATATGACTTTAAACGACGACTTTAAAGAGTTTACATACATACTTTATTATATTCTATCGAACGAACTACAAGTAGGTAATCGTGTTTCTACAGTATATGTTTATAGAGTAAATCCTCAAATATCTTACATATGCCCAACAATGGGACATTCTTCAGAAAACATTTAAAAAAAACTTACTTAGGTATGACTTTCAAAACTAAAGCTTTACTAGTAATGATACAGGAGGGGAGGGAATTAAATGAATTCAAATGAATGTGCTAGAAGCTCAGCGCGTTTTTAACTATTTATTTTTGGCCTGCTCTCTCTGTTCGCGTACTCTATAGCACGAGAATAAAGGCCGCGGTCCAAAAAACCGGTCCCTGCACCAGACCTTGTGCGATGACTCAAAGAAAGCCACTCGGTGACCTGAAAAGCCTTACGATGTACGTAATTAATCTTGTATGCGTGCGATTTTTCTAGAAATGTTTCTTAGAGACCAATAAAATGGCGGATATATTGTACTTCCTTTATTGATACTCGACATATTTTCAATTAAATATTGGCTAATTGCCAACTATTGATTAGCTATCCTTCTATAATATATACTGTTTCATAATTATATTATTTTTCTTATCGAACTCTTTAAATACAGATTTCAGATAGTTTTAAACTGAGGCTTTTTATATTATGTTACGATATAAAATTAAACAACGTTATTATTTAAAGCTCTTCTGATTACTTGTGTGTACCTACATCAAAATTTGTAAGTATACTACATCCAAATTTGTTACATCCAAATTTCAAGTCAGTTTAACCACTGAAAATTAGTGAAATTGATCTTACAACATTTAAAATGCGCGATTTCGCAACAACTTGCTTTTATGTTTTAACCCCCGACGCAAAAAGAGGGGTGATATAAGTTTGACCGCTATGTGTGTCTGTATGTGTGTCTGTCTGTCTGTGGCACTGGAACTCTTAAACGGGTGGACCGATTTGAACCCGGTTTTCTTTAATTGATAACAGGTTTTCTAGCGATGGTTCTTAGACATGTTTTATCAAAATCGGTTCAGCCGTTTGAAGTGACAAAGTCGGGGGTTTTCCAACTTTTTAATGGGTAGGTTACTAGCGAATAGCGAATAAATGATTGTTATTCTTAAAATGGACAAATAATTTACTTACACAAAAATGAAAGAAAGTCCGTCTACGTCCGTCATATCTAGTTAAGTGATACATTACCAATTTACTCTACGTATCTGGTGAGAACCAGGTCATCGCCAACTTTTGACGTTTCGATTCAAATTCGCGACTTAACAAGACTACAAGTGGCACATGTGATACTTATTACATATGAAGGTTTAACAAAGAAATAGTACATTGTGTCTTAAGGGCGGTAAATAAGGAATTACGAACGAGAGTCTATTAGAAGCCCGAAGTCGAAGACTGAGGGCTTTAATGAGTCGATGTTCGTAATTCTAGTACCGCCCGTGCGATGTACAATGTTTTTCATCACATTTGCGAGTAAAATTTTATATTTGTAAAAGAAGAAATATAATTCTGTCAAATATTGCAGATACCATAGGCTGCGCTCTTGGCAGCACTGCCCTCCCCCTCCCGCAGCATGCACCTGACGTGCGTGCGTGTGGGCCTGCAGCAGCACACGCACGGGCACGGCGCAGCAGTAACAGTATACTGGCGATGACTTATTTACCGACCTTGGGCTTCATGACAAGAAAATGTGTACGCGCAATGACTCATTTACTGACCACGGGTTTCATGACAAGCACATTTGGGTCGAGGGTTTTATTTGGGGGGTTGCAACTTGCAACCAAGGTAGCCTGCATGTTACGACACTTTTTACGAGCAAGTGTGATGACAATAAATTATAGTTGACATTTCCTGATACTTGTTTTCATAGCATTCAATCCAGCTTTTGTATAAAAAACGTAAGTATAAGAATTTAAGTAAGTACCTATTGTTTATACTCTATAGATATTTTATGAAAAAGTGTTTTTATAATGTTTCAAAACCAGTTTAATTAGTATTGTAGTAAACTAGTAATTAAACATGTTCTACATTGTAACATAATTTGTGTTAATCGTAGAATCATTAATTATTTCCCCACCAAGTAATATATATTTTTGGTTTACTAATCTTTCGGCGAATAACGTTTGGCAACCTGTTTCATTTCGCAACTTTTCATTTCCCAACTGTTTAATATTTCAGAAACTGTAAATATTTCAGGATTTTTATAAAACTAACCTAACCTAACCTAAAGGGTTCTACACGATGGCCCTGAAATAAATCCTGAAATATTTAGTTTTAGAGTTTGCGACTTTGCGACTTTTCAAAGTTGCGAAATGAAACAGGTTGCCAAACGTTACGTTGCGAAAAGGCAGTACTCGATATTTTTATTTAGTTGAATTCGGGAAAAAATGCGCATTTTAGTAATCTATTATCGGTCACTCGTAAAAAAGGGGAAATTATTGTGAAACTGACAGTCGTCGGTGTATCCCGTGGGAACTGTGCAATTTTAGAGTTGGGATTAAAGTTAACAGTTCGTTAAAATTGTAGTTTACCCATTTAAGACATAATGTTTCACAACATAATTGTCATTAAATTTAGATACAAATAATAGATTGTCACTTGACATATGTCAAATTGGTGAAATAATAGGGACCTGAGGCCGTATTGCCTAACGTTTCTTAAGCTCGCGATCGCAATCAAATGACAGTTTTTGTATACGAAATCTGTCATTTTATTGCGATCGCGAGCATCAGAAACTTTAGGCAATACGGCCTCCGGTACCCTTAATTAAAATGTTTTCCCTTCAAACAATGAAAAATGTAAAAGGTCTTTCGAACAACAGACCAAGAAAAGCGCTTCAGCCGACGTTTCGGCCCGTCGTGAACAATCAGATGAAACAAACGACGACCCTCATCAGAGCCAAACACCGTATGAAAGGCGCAATCATTCGCCGTGCATTTTAATATTCAAAATAGAGTGCTGAATTCCCAAATATGGCGTCCCGCGGGGACCTATCCCGACACAATCTGCCTCTAACTGTATTACACGGCTTTCGATATATTTTTTCCCGGATTTATTGCTCGAGCCCGAGGATTTACAGCGTTGACCGAAATGCTTACCCACAGCATTTTGTTAGCTTTTTATAGGCAATTTGTTACCTTGTGTATCTTTTTGGGATTCGTGATTACCCCCCACAAATTGAACTCTTGACATCGTTTTCTGGTTAAGACGTATTGAGTCCGAAAGGGGTTTTATCCTTGGATACCTACATAAATTAGGGCTAGTAATTTGAAGTTATTACTTACCTGTATTAAGGGATCAACGTTAAAACGGAAGGTGACCCCGTTATATTTATTATGTTTTGAGACACCAAAACAGAAAGGAAACATCGCAAATTAAATCCATGAAATATATATCAGGTTTTGTTATACACCCATTTTAAAATAAACTGGTATGTCTAGGTACCAGCATTTAAGTAAAAAAAAAAAAAAATCTCATAAGCACAGCAGTACCCAGTAATTGACTGCAAGGATTTAATGCCTTACCAGCTCACCATTCATGTACTTTACTAGTTATGATCATCTGTTCTAACTGGCCTATCTGTACAAAAGTGTTATTAGTTAAAAAAGTAGTGTCCGTTTCTTAAAGTTTGGGTTAACGTTAACAGAAAAAATAGGTATTCCAGCTTTGGTTCCGTCCATGACTGGTGCTCTCACCCTATTTAGTGTTAGATACAGTTCGAAGTGAACGCCCGGGAAACGGCCATGATACTTCTCGAGACCTTCGCCGATCAAATGTTCAAACTAGTGTCATTGTGCTTAGTTATCTCCTCGTCAATAATATTATCAATTGAATATTCTTTTCCCACGCCGAATGGTATTTTTCCGCGTTGCCGAGCGAAATAATGAGATGTGCTAAGATTTGACTGATGATTTCCTAAAATAATATTCATCTTACCAGTAAACCTCTAATGAGGTGAAGCTCAGTCAAGTACATACAATATAAAATTGTGAATAAATACTACGCAATATTTATTCTACGGTTTCTTTCAATGCTTAGAAATCAAGTAGCCGTAATCCAATGATACGGTCCAATGACTCAAATATTGACCCACCCTTGCACCGTTTCACAGTATACAGTACAGTACAAGTACATTCTTTTTTTTTTATTCTTTTTTTTTATTCGACTGGAACGTCACCACCGCCCATAAACATCTGCAACACCAGGGGTATTTTAGATGCGTTGCCAACCTAGTTTGAAACCTCAAGTGCCAGAAATTACACCGGCTCTCTTACTCTCCACGCCGAAACACAACAGTGCAAGCGCTGCTGCTTCACGGCAGGATTAGCGAGCAAGATGGTGGTTGCAATCCGGGCGGACCTTGCACAAGGTCCTACCACCTGCAGCATTCTACTTTCAGCCTAGCGTTATATGGTGAAAAACAATTTATTCAATTCAATCGAAGCTCATAGAACGACTAGAAAGTGAGACTAATACAGTCAAATTGTCAAGGACATTAAAATAACAGATCATACTCGATCATGCCAATATGAATTTTATTTCCAGGCAAAACAAGGTGCAAAAACGTATGCTTTGATGATAGCGTTACCGTTATTTTGGGGTCTAATCGTGTTGGCATCTCTTTGTTTGCGGTTTTTGCGCAATTAGCAAATATTTAGCTATGCCGCTTACTAAAACGCAATATCGGTCAATAGGTGGTGTGATGATGATACGACTTACAAAATTCATTCTTACTAAACTTTGGCATCACGGTGACAAATCAAAAGGATTCTGGAACAATCTTACTGGGTCATTTGTTTTTTAAGCAATCACAAACTTGACATAAACGTTAAAGTTGTGTTTAAGGTTTCACGAAAAGAGCGTACTCTTACCTAAAAGGCCGATAACGCACTTGTGACTCTTCTGGTGTTGCAGATGTCCAAGGGCGACGGTAATCGCTTACCATCAGGCGATCCGTTTGCTCGTTTACCCCCTATTCCATAAAAAAAAAGTTGTCTATCACACCTCATTCATGATAATTACGCCAACAAGCCTGCCACAGAAATCCTTGTTATCGGAACTATTCTCCGAATTGAGATGATAATTTGTTAATTCTATGAAAAGTCACTAATATTCATTTATTACTGAAATTAATAGAGGTAATATAGAAATACTTACACACACACTAATTGTAAGCGAATTACCGAACACTACATGCTTGATACATAATAAGTAAAACTAGGTATTTCCCGCAACTTCATCTGCATCTCTCTGTAATTTTGCACTTTCCGGTTTCCGGGCATTAAATTTGCTTAGGTTGCTTACTATAGCTAAGCATTTTACAGTGTCCAAATCTTTCCTCTTTATACTTAATATTTATTTAGATGTAAATGTAAACATTTGGGAAGTCTTTGCTGCAAATAACGTATTTATATGAAACCGGAACAGAATTATCTCCTTCATTTTAGCTGGTTCATCATACGTGGCTCATTCAGTCTCTAAATCAGACAGGAGTTGGACTACACGGACAAGGGAATGAGATATTGAGCGGAACATGTCATCGACGCCGGTGATATATCGAGGGTCATCACATCACGAGAGGACTCATAATAAACGTTCGGATATAATCGAGTCGCGACATATCATATATAGGCACCCCGAGTGTGCACCTATAGCCTCAATTTACTAGTTGATTTTACTATTAATGAGTTAGTTAATGAGATCGTGAAGTCTTACAGAACTCGCTGACGAGTTTTAATTTTGCTCATTAATACTGATCAAGCTGTAGCTGTAACCAAATCATTGTGTGGTCGGGATTTATAGATAAATTCTGTGTACATTCACTAAAAAAAAATACCTTTAAAATCTACATTCAGCAAAATGTAAAATATTTTTCATCGTTTTAAGCTTAGGAAGACAGTAGTTTCGTCATTTGGGTACTGTATCACTGTATTGATAAGCGGTGCTCAATAAAATGTTTGTATACAATGTATTGTATTTTTTTCACTTCTGCAAAATTTATGTTAAAGCACGGTCACGTCGTCGTTATTGTCGTTTTTTGTTGAGATGCTAGTATTGATATTTGAACAAACTAACATAAAATCGATAAAATAAAATGAAAACTTAAGTAAACGATTACTTAACATGCTTTGAAGTGCAAGTTTTACTTTCGTTCTTATCAATCCTCTCTCAATTGGGATTGAGGAGAAAGTCATTAACACATTTTGTATATGAATATGTTATCTACTGCCCTGAAATAAGCTGTCAATTTAGACTGTGAAAAACATGGTATGACAGGAAAATGTGCATATATGAACGATACATGATAATTATATTCGATATCTACTTTTATTATCGGTAAAAGAAAGACAGTAAGTAGTCAGATGCGTAAGTCATTATTCAAATCTGTGAATGCAATTACAAATCTAATTAACATGGAGTACTCAAAACCTCACTTCAGCATGAGACTTAGATAAAACAAATGACAGTAGACGGCTGGGGTTGGGGCTGACTGTGGCCGCCTGTTTGTTTTGCTCTGCAAAGATTGGGCCCGCTTTGCGGAGCTATTTACATGGTCAACATCATTGTGCATAATCACCGCCTTGACTTTTCCTGTGTTTACTTCGGTCCAAATCGTTTTTCTCCCCAGTATTCCTTGAAGATTCGGCGGTAAATAACGTCTTGAGATTTCGACGGGGTAAATAAGAGGCTTGTTATACTCGTATCTTGAACGGCTTTCCCTTACGAGAGGTAACATGAGGTAAGATCCGTAGAAAACGTGATAATTTTTATATAATTATTAGTTCAAATTAATCAAATTGACGCTCGGTATTATATATACATCTCAACGTCTTTTCAATATCTATGCTAATGATGCTAACCCAACTGAAAGTAGCAAGTGCAGAATCGCATTAAAATATGCCAAAGAGCGAAGATCTTAATTCCGATCTGAATCAAAGAAGTCGCATTTAAGCCAGTCCTGGGGGGAATTAAAGCAATTTCACGAACATTATTTGCGGACGGCGCTAGTTCACGATCAAAGAATGCTCATCGTCAACTCAAACACTCGTGACTGATATCTCTGTAGACATTTACGGATTGGGAAACCCGCTAAAACTTTTCCAATATCGCTGCGCAAACTCTGAGGCGAAATTCTTTGATAAGCGATTTGTAATCACTGCCGCAGAATTTGTTCCCCAGGGAATTAAAATATAATCCACGATTACGGCGGCTAATTTACAAAGAATCCGAGAACGCCCACGGCCATTGGATAAGTCCGGGAATAATTCCCGCTTTACGACCGCGCCGGGGATTGCCAAGTGCCCTTTCAAGTTTAAACTGTATTATAGTAGTGAAACCGAAAACCCTGAAGTACATTTGGATTTTGTTCTTTTATCTGTCCTCGCACTGGTTCAAAGGTTATCGTCTACAAGTAAAAGTTTTTTTTTCAAGGTTTTCAAGATGTAGGTATTCGTAGGGTTTCTGCTAGTTAGTCACTTGTACGAACGAAGTCATGCTATAGATTTCATAGTTCTGATAAATTAAACTGTGTGAAGAATAATAACGGTTTAAATCGAAAAATCTGTTTAATAATTTAACAACCCTGTGTAAGAAGGCCCAACTTTATCAATTCTACTAATGTCTAAGTTTGCAGGAGCGTGGGCAGATCGGTGGAAATTTGGTTTTAAATAATGAGGGGAAACTAATAAATAAGTCCTAAATTAATTAGCGAGCACACAGAGACAGAGAAACCGCAGAGCTCAATATTGGCCAATGTAAAGTTCGCCGGAAACTTCAGGACCTTTGACGAGCAGAAACTTCGCGGCTGGTGCTCGCATCATTACTTTACCGTCTAATTATGCCAGGTTTGTAAAAACTTATTAATTTTGCAGTATTTTGTACAAAAAAAGACATGTAAAGATAATTTCACCATTATTTATACTAAATATAGCAGTTTGGGACTTTGGGCATCGCATACGGCTTTGTCCCGTTTGGTGTTGAGACCTTGGTTCATGGGGTTCTAGCGCTTCGGAGCTTCATAAAGAAATAACTACAAGAGATTAGTAGACTTCACACACAGGGGACCAAATAGCTAGCAATACTCTCAGAGAGAGAACTAGCTTAGCTAAGTATTCAAAGAGGAAACGCTGCCAGCATCATCGGTACCTTACTTAAGGGTAGGTACTTTCAATAATTAGTTTTAGTTTTTTTTATGTATTTTATTTACAGGATTAGTTGGTTGTAAATAAATATAACTTAACTGTTGCGTACTGTTTTAATCGCACCTGCTCCCATATCAAAACAACTTTTCAAGCTAGAAACACACTGCCGCCGGAGGCCACACGCCTTACTTCCCGCGCGGTATCCTGTGTGCCCTCTTTCATGTTAGCTCGAATATTACAACCGGTACCGTCTCCGTGCCGCGCCGCACCGCCCCGCCACCGTATTATTATTATTATTATATGCCTTTCTTCGGACATTCCAGATGTTTGACACCTGATTGTAAGCGTAGATGAGTCCGAAATTGTAGCTCACTGGCTTAGAAAGAAAATTCAAATGCGAGTTGTGTTTACGGACATCTCTAATACCTGCCTTACCAAATAATTACCTACTTAGTCATTAGCTTAGTCAAATTTAAAGAAATGGCAAGAAACGTTGTTCGAAACCACGAAATGGCATTGATCAATCCAATATGTCAGCACTCCAACGCGCATACCAACGTACTAGGCGTCAATATCACACTTATTGATCACTCGAGTACGGCCTTTATTCTTTAAACTTACAGTGCATTCGCATGGCCACAACGATTGTCTTGAAGCAGTGTGATACGGAACCTCTCACGAGTTTAGAAATGTCAACTTTTGGTCGAGGTCGTCCACTAAGCCCACGTACGAATGTAACCGTGTACATAATACACTCCAGTTTATTATATTGAATATCGAAACTCAATAGCGACTCTTAGTTATTAAGGCTTTGCATACAATGCGGAACAGCACAGTGACCATGACAAAAAAACTAATACAAAAGACAATATTGTTATCATCCAGGCTGCAATGCAATAATTGAACCAGATCTAACTGAGTTTTGTTTATTAGTCCCTCTAATATTATAATCCCACTATCCTACTAATATTATAAATGTGAAAGTTTGTGAGTAAGTGAGTGAGTGAGTTTGTGAGTGAGTATGTTTGTTACTTCTTCACGCTGAAACGGCTGGTCGGATTTAGATGAAATTTGGCGATATTCCCTCGGGATAGGGATAAAATCTCGAAATAACATCAACAATAAACTAACAGTTTCTCATAATAACAGCGTCATAGAATATATAATAGTACAGCGTGTCAATGTCAACAAGCAAGCGCAGTTTAACTATTAATAATAGACTCTGATTTTAAAGCAAGTAGCGTATTATTAAACCAGATGACCAGATGATTTAGACGACCAGATGGCCTAGTGGTTAGAGAACCTGACTATGAAGCTTGAGGTCCCGGGTTCGATTCCCGTGTCGGGGCAGATATTTGTATGAAAAATACGAATGTTTGTTCTCGGGTCTTGGGTGTTTAATATGTATTTAAGTATGTATCTATATCTATATAATTATATTTATCCGTTGCTTAGTACCCATAACACAAGCTTTGCTAAGCTTACTTTGGGACTAGGTCAATTGGTGTGAATTGTCCCGTGATATTTATTTATTTATAAATATTGATAAATGTGTAATTACACCAATAAAAATGGAAACGTTTATTTAAATGTAATGGTCCTAATAGACTTATGTGTAATTTTCGTTACCCACTCTGTAAACAAATGTGATGAAAGAATTTGAGTTAAAAATTGCAGGCAGTTACGAAAAAGACTATTCGACTAAGCCAATGGTGGGCAAATTTTCTTCATGGGGGGCCAGAAAGTTACAGATATTTTAGAGGAGGGCCAGATTTACACCGTTCTATTTTATACTTTTTATGTTTTTGCCAAATAATGAAATTATATATGACTGCGGGCCATATAGGTAGGTAGGTACTATTCACTTCGAAGGAACGTCGGCGGGCCGGATTGAACAAGTTCGCGGGCCGGAGTTGGCCCGCGGGCCGTACTTTACCCATCGCTGGACTAAGCCATTACTTGAATACGATACACTTTTATTCATAATTTTCGAGGATAATATAACAAATAATGGTTAGGTTCGGTTAGGTTACCTCTCAGTCAGCTGCAGTGTAAGCAACCAGAAATTCAAGACTTTTGCAGACCGAGAAATTGTAACCTATATTTTTCTAATATAATATTTTAAACTTTCGTAATTTTCACTCATAGTTAAAAGACAAAAGTTTCACATGACGTTTCACTGATTACTAGCGTGATAAGTCCCGTATTTTTTCTAGTCATGATTGGCTTCTTTTCTACGAGTATTACACTTCCTTTTAGGTATCATTTTGAGGTTGGCGACTTAATTTTATAGACAAATGAATGTATTTTTACGTAATAAGTACAGCATTTTACAATAGGATGTCTTGACAATACGTTGTCGTACAGTCACATATGGGTATAATTCTAAGCGCAGAAGAATTTGTAGAAGCAGTTCCAGGCTTCTGATTAATTATAAGTAGATAGGAAATGTTAACGAATAGGTATACAATAATGATTAATTGTATCTTCATTGTATGACTGCGCGAATATATTGTCGTTTCATCTTTGAATCATCTTTGAACGACAATATATTCGCGCAGTCATACAATATCATATTATCAAGACACGCGTGAATGCACACTTGCACAGCATACGTAGGTACCTGTCGCGCCCATGACAAATAACTTCCACCCGCTACACTGGGCCTTATGGACATAAATATAAATTGCATTAATGGGCTACGTTATAATTAAGTGTAAATAACTGTTTCGTTTGAACTATTTAGTTCGATTCCATTCTACAGTAATTGGAAACTAAAATAATCTGAACAATTTAATGGTACTTTATGAAAAGAGCTATTTCCAACGTAAAAATAATACCCTCGCTTTGTATTAACAACGCTTTTATAATGTTCTTCACTCTAAATAACAGTAAATTCTATTAACAGGCGTCTTTTATTCGAGAAAAGAAAATTTGGTATCCACATATCACTTATAAACACAGAGACGCGTCTCACTCACATTAATTGAATTTTGCCATGATTCCAAGTTTTATGCTATTGTCCCAACACAAAGAGGTCTATTCGACGTTATTGTTCCACCGTGCTTTTGTGCTAAACGGGAAAAAATAAAAAAGGAATCATTCCTAGGGAAATAATATGAGATTTTCCGTCCAAGTGCTTACAAAAAGCGTTATACTTAGTAAGATTGCTACGTCGTATATTTCTTTGGAGCTCGACTCTTAATTTGATGAGGAGAATGTAAAAACGGCATTAGGTTATGCCGAGGGCGAGGCAGGGGCGTGCGGGACGGGAGGGCGGAGGGGGGACCACGATTTATATTGCTCTAGATGAGATATGATGTGACGCGAGTCGTAAACCTTAGAATTTTTGTGGCTGCCTTCAAAATTCTCGTCCTGAGAAAGCAAAATTCATTACAACAATAATCCGCAACTGAGTCGGTTGATAGTTCTTGAAAGATTATTTAAGTACAGAGGACAACCTGCTGAGTAACTGAAGCGGCATTGACATTGCGGTTTTGTTATTTTTATCTGTGAAGCAAACAGAAACCAGAAAATCAGGTATTCTGTACGAGCGGGCAGCTTTTATTCACTAGGATTGCACGCGACGCAAATGTCTGTTGTAAACCACAGTCAATCCCTACTCAAGGCTAATCATTAACCAGACTGATAAGTACAAAGATAATTCCAATTATTATAAAATCAGCGCCAATACAAGCCAACAAGACATCCTAATTTCACAACTCAAATTCTATCTAATTGCTGCTGTCTAACTGCTTTTAAAAATACGTATTCAAACTTTAATCTTGCTATTTTCCTTAAGTTTTATTGTGTATATTTATAATTTCAATAATAACTAATACACAAGATATAGCAAATTCAATAATTGCCAAATACCTTGGTAATTCTTTACATCATTGATGTGTTTCCTATGTGTATATTCTATTTTTGAAACTTTAATCGCTGAATTATTTAATTACGAGTTTAGAAATCTTGCACTCCAAGAAGCAGCCTGCATCTAACCAATTAAAAATTAACTTAGTTATGGAATAACTTTGCTTGTTCCTTAACTTGCTGAATTCGTTCTGTTAATTATTTTTTCTGCAGATAATGACGTGCGGAAGGCACAAATGGCATTAGAAATATAGCTAAACTTTTATGCGGTGTCTTGTCTAAGCCTTTTGGTTGGATACCTCGACTAATTGCGGTTAGATGAATGCAAGAGACCGAATCGAAGCGTCCTGTATTATGTAACACCTCTTTGTCTTGGTAAATAAAGATGTTTAGAGAATAGCTTCGGATGTATAATTTTGCAAGTAAGTTTAAGTTTTACTTAGTGAGTTATTAACTGATTACTAATTAACAAAAGTCCTTAACAACAAATGATGTATTATCGGTGATTTAGCCGGATTTTACAGTACGAGCTTCTAAAAGACCTGTTTTTTTTACAACAATCTGTTAAAGATTGCAAAAATAGCCTGTGTTTCTACCCTCAGAGATAAAACCGAGATTTACTTCAGAGCTAAAGGAAGTACCGGTCCGAATCTGTATTAGCTTTTTACTTTTTTATTGTTTTGTACACTGCGTGTATAATTTTTCTAATCTTGTTTTGCGCCTATTTTCTATTTTGGTAAAATTGTACTGTGCTTACTTACTTATTTCTGTACTACGGTTATGTACATACAATTTCCAATAAATAAATAAACGAAAGATGATAGGAGTATACATGATACAATTAAAGCTCTTATTTAATTAAAAGAAACTTGTGAAGCTGCCTTAGATCAAAAGACAATAAATTAGATACTTCGCACTTGGCAACTGATAGCTTGTGACAAAAATCTTAAGCATTCGACCCTTAAAATTCCTTTGAATACCCTTTGGAATATGGTCGTGGGCGTACTTAATTTAACGGAGTAAAACCCAATAATGACTAAAACTGCCGCCCCGTGCTAAAAAGAGACGAATAATCGGAAATACCGCTTTATGTATTCCCGGCACTTGTCCCACCGCCGATGATGAACAAGAAGCTAGTAAAGCTAGAAACTAGAAGCGAGTGCGTTGTTACTATAGTCTTATCGCTAGGCTAAGTAGTTAGTTGTATAAACGAGTGTACGAGCGCGACGGGCGATTATTCGCACTGTAGAATAAAAATGACGACTGTTTGTTCACTCTGCATGAGCTCTATTCTGATCTGACTGCTTAGCGAGCATCGCTGAGCGAGTTTTATTCGCTTCCTCGCCGACGGTAGAACAAGTGCCTAAGTAGCTTAAGGTATGGAAAAAGGCATTAATGGTGGGAGATATGCCGCACAGACGTACACGTGACAAGAAAATGGAATGCCCCGGAGTTTCCTGCGACGGAGCCCTAGGCTTCGACTCGCTCTTACGTGCATCCCTCCCTAACTCAGTTAGTTGGAAAGAAACACAGGGAGTAGATGTGGTTTTCGGGCGTTTTGATACTGTAATGTAGTAAAAGTTATTGATACCAGATTATATTAATTAAGACAAAGTTCCTTAATTAATTGTCACAGAACTTTAGCTACTTAATTAAACTGCAAGTGAACATGAAACTACCGTGAGACTTACTCATATTAAATATATTGACCCGGATAACTCACGTCTTAAATTCGAGCTTAACTCGATTTAAGACGTGAGTTATCCGGGTCAATATATTTAAATTGCAAGTGCTTTATTTACTCCATTTCGGTCACCAAATGATATAGTAAATTATTTTATTTTTATATTTACTTATTTGTCAAATAAGTTGTGCTAAAAAAATATATTTATCCCTACTAATATTACAAATGTGAAAGTGACTCTATCTGACTGTCTGTTACCTTTTCACGGCTCAACTCAACCGATGAACCGATTTAGACGAAATTCGCAATGGAGACAGTTGGAGTCCCGAGGAAGCACATAGTAGACTACTTTTTATCATGGAAAATTCCATAGATGTACTCGCGGGATAGCTGCTGAAATGTCGGCAAATCAAACGCGTTTGCAACATTACCAAAGGTGGATTTGATTGTTTTTATTCAGTACTAGCTGTTGCCCGCGACTCCGTCTGCGTAGAATTCACTTATCGCTATCCCGCGGGAACTATGCATTTTTCCGGGATAAAAAGTTGTCTATGTCCTTTCTCGGGACTCCAACTATCTCCACCTAATTTCGTCTAAATCCTTTAAGCGGTTGAAGCGTGAAAAGGTAACTGACAGACAGACAGAGTTACTTTCACATTATAGTATTAGTAAGGATTATTAAGGATTGTCAACTTTCAGGAACAGTATGCAAACCTGTAAAGTATGACGAAACAAAACAGGTGATTTGCACAATTACTGCTTTGGTTTAGTTTGACTTCTCTGATATTTCTACTATAGGTATACGTTACAAAATTATATAAATTAATAGAGAGCTTTACGACTCGATAGAAACATTAAAGATAAGATGAGGCAATTTATTAAGCGTTATATGCTCCCTAGATGCCAAACAATGCCCAAGATACGCGATAATTACGTACTATATTACATGGAGTTTGAATTAAGCACTTTCTACTAAATTTATTTTCTCGTCGACGGAAAACAATATTAAGTTACGTGAATCTCATAAACTTTTAGTATTTTAATAGTAAAACAGCGCTTAAATACGTAATAAATGTTTCATTTACTTTGGCGTCTCAACCGTATTACAATGGCCGTGGCCGTGAGCCTGTTCGTTGCCATTGCAATTAAAAAACGATGACTTAATTAAATGCCATACTCAAAATCAATTGATGGATCTGTATTTTATTTATAATAACATGATTGCCCGATTAAATTAGAGACTTTTGTTACAAGCTTTTGTTTAGTTTCACCTGCCGCGGTGTCTGTAATCAAATCTTGCAAGTTGACTTTGACCTTAGGTGGCCTGATTGACTTATAATTTATACAATTATGTCGATTGGATGACAATTATAATCAACTAAAAGTACTGTCAACGAACAATTCTTGTCGAAATTAAATCTATACAACCTACGTTGTATAACACCAGCAAACAATTTTTACAATATATAGGGAGAGAAAATAAGATAGCTACTTATAAGGTTTAAGTAATATACTTCATCAAAATACATCAAGTCACAAAACTTAGATATAAATAATCAGAGAATAAAGCGTACTAAAAATGCGAGTGAGGTGTCTGTGGCTAAAAAGTCATACATTTATTTTACCAGCTCCGTGTGTCACGAAGTGAATCGTTCGAAAACGGATTATTGCAAATATTATAGTTGGAACTGTAATCTACTAAAAATCTATGAAAATCCAAAAAAAAATTACTCGAGGGGTGAAGGCTAGCGACATCAAATCGTAGGAAAAACACACGTCACTGATAACATTTCTAATCCCTCTTATCCTGTTCTGTACATCAGTATACCTATTATATTATATTACGTATTAGCTCCATGACCTCTAAAACAGCGTATTTCAAATATTTTAGAACAAATTTCATGCACCTGGGACGTCATTACCAAAACTTTATCAACTTCTTAAGTCGAGATAATGCGGTTGGCCAGGAATTTTAGAGTTACGGCGCTAAATAATAAATGGTCACTTAATCTGAGGGCTCACAACGCTTAATATTCTGAGTGATTGGCTTAAAAACAGAACCGAGCTTTCTGGAAATTTGTCAAAATAAATATCAAGTTACTCGAATCACGATGAACTCATTCAATCTTGTGCTGCTCGTAGTTGCAGCTGAAACGGTCGGGGCTTTATTTGAATAAACAGCAAACCCCGCTTTGTTAAGACACAAATAAGTATATACGCTTAAATCTAAACAGAAAGACGATCCCACAATAAAAACGAATGACATTCGTTCAGTTTCTACTTTCGGAAAAATGCTATGCTCAACAATCAGATATACAAAATCAAGACGAATCGGATTCCTCACGCTTTTTCATTGCTCTTGAGTGCTCGTAACAAGAAACGGCTTTTGGTACCTACTTTAGTACTTTTTTCTAAGCAAAACCCAAGCTTATTTACACATGTCATTACCACACGCGTAAATCGTTATTTATACTAAAAAGAAATTATGCGAAAGCAACAATAAATAAAGGCGTCGGCGTCGAGTGTCAAAGCGGCGCGTCTCCTCGAAATTAAATATTTCCAAGCATTAATTATTCTACAGGGCTCGCCATTTGCACATCTGGCGCATACCAACTTTTCATTCTTTTAAGTCAGTACGAGCACAAAACATGTTACCGTCCACGAAAGCAATTTAGAAAACACGAATCGATAATACACCTGGGTCATTTGCAGAAAATATGTACTTACCTTTAGTTTTATTTTCAGAAAATTGTTTTTTAGGCTTACTCAGAATCGTTTTTGCATTCGAATCTTACACAAGAAAAAATAATTTCTATGAATGTAACGCACCTGAGAAATATTTTTCTATACAACATTTTTGGACATCAAAATGACCCGAATACCCGTCTCATTCCCGTTACATTTGAGAATTATAATGTTCTTGAACGTAACGCACCTGATAAATATTTTCCATATAAAAGTTTGGGACACTTGTAGGGTACATATTTTCTGCAAATGACCCCACTTACTAAACACTAAATGACGTAAATTCCAAGTTAATTTATTTATTTACTTAATGGAGGGAATTTTATCAACATTTATTTGTTGTAATTCTAAAAATCCCAACGTTACAAACAAACACAATTTTTTAACGTAACAAAGACATATTTTTATTCCAAAGAAGTCACCTGGAGCGCCGACGAATACAATAAATGTGAAATATAATTTGTCTGCTCACAAAACTATTTATTATCTTTAATCTATCTATATCTATACTAATAAAACCTCTGTTGAGAAGGATCGGGCAAGAAACTCAACGAGGTAACCATGTTATCCATACCCTCGTATTAATCCTTATCCAAATAAGTAATTTCATATTTAAGACGGTTTCAATACCTGTTAGATTGCTTTTGGAATTATTCAAATCGGACATTCCATTCAAAAGATATTACGAATTTATAAATATCAATCTAACCAAAAAATGCATTTACTCGATGTTGACGCGCACCGGCTTCGCGCGGGTCGGTTGTAGTTTTTGGGAAATGGCACTGAAAAAAGTGTGTGAAGTGCCCTCGATTAGAGACCTTTTTAGAGTTCTGTGCTCAAAGCTAGACAGTTAAAATTTTCATAGATGATGTATTTCTGTGGCCGCTATACCAACAAATACTAAAAACCGAATAAAATAAACATTTAAAGGATGCTCTTTACAGCAACAGTTAGTTGCTTAAAATATTCACAGAATATTTATTTGTATTTTCATTTACTTTAATATTTTAGGGGGCTCCCGTACAGCAAACGTGTTTTTTTTGTCGATTTTTGGTAATATCTAATGTTGTATAGGTACGGAACCCTTCGTGCGGGTGTCCGACTCGCACTTGGCCGGTTTTATTTGCTGTGCTAAGCCGGAGCGGGTCTCTAGTATTATATAAACCGCTTTGGCGAACGAAATAAATCAGGAGATACCTAGTATTATATATGAGGGCCACGTAAACAAACATTTCGTTTAACTAATAAGCTATTCGGCATGGAAACGATATTCTGGCCACGTACGATCGCGCACTTAATCAATTCCATTTAATGAAATACAAAATGGACTTATTAGTTTTCACCGCACGATCCGCTATTTATACCTTAGTGTTTCTGCGAATATTTACCCACAGTTCTATGTGCGTTAACTAATGGTCGAACGACTGCGTCGGACTCGAATTGCTGGAACTCTTATGATCGCGAAACTTCTGCCTGTATTACGTGCGTCTGTCTTCTAAGTTACTACACTCTTCACAGAGCGATCGATCGTAGTCATCGGTTCAGATTAACCTTTATTGTTAGACAAACCGAGTTGTGGCAGATTTTTTAAATATACGAAAATGCTCTACAGCTATTAACTGATTTGGTTAGGGTTGACTTTGACCGTTTTCAAAATCGCCTCGTATAATTTGACTTCATCATCATTCCAGCCCACATACGTCCAAATGCTGGGCACAGGCCTCCTCTCAGATGAGAGGGCTTAGGCCTTAGTTCCCACGCGGGCCCAGTGCGGATTGGGAACTTCACAAAACAACAATAAATTGCTCGGCGGGTATTTGACCTACTTGACTATAAACATGCAAGTAATGTTTAACTTGACCATACGTCTCGTTTCGAACGGGACCGTCCTGCTCTCAGGTACGTATAATAAGTCCCGGTGTCCCGAAAGCAACTCGAGAACACGAAGATGCTCTGTTTTGAGAGAACAATAAATTGCAGATTGCAGCACGTAATCGCTAGTTGAACGTGTATTTTCTTTGATAATCGAGTTGTGGAAAGATTATAAAATTTTATTAGAGGTCTCCATATCTTTAAACTTTATCAATTGTATTGTATTGTCAAGGATATTTCAAAAATCTTGGCAAGACTTAAAAACATTTCAGAATTCGTCAAAAAATATGTCGCGAAAAATATTTTTTAGTTTAATTCCGGCCCTCCTCTAAAATATTTGACACTTTTTGGCCCCCTATCAAGAAAGTTTTCCCACCACTGGTATACACGTTGCGCAAATACCTATTTTACTTTGTTTATACACCCCGAGCTCTGCTCGTTACGCGATTTTCGTTTTTCTGCCCAAGCCTTTGTATCAGGTCTCAGTGGAAAAGCCTGCAATAAAGATTCACGCGAATATTCTTTATACCTAAGAAACTGCAAGCCATTACCTGCGGCTTCGCTCACGAGCACCAGCTTTAGGTACATTTAGTAGTTAACTTCGGTAGTGCAGCGGGGCAGCGCGTACCATTGAATTGCTTAGCAGAGTAGGTATAGGCTTTCTGTGATTATTTGATTCAGACGTTATATTAATGAACTAGCTCTTGCCCGCGGCGTCGCCTGCGTGGAGTTCGGTTATCGCGCGCTGTTCCCTCGGGAACTGTGCGTTTTTCCGGGATAAAAAGTAGCCTATATCACTCTCTGGCCCATAAACTATCTATATGCCAAAAATCACGTCGATCCGGTGTTCCGTTTCGACGTGAAAGACGGACAAACATACAAAAACACACACTTTCGCATTTCAAAGTCAAAGTCAAAGTCAAAGTCAAAATATCTTTATTCAATTTAGGCTATAACAAGCACTTATGAATGTCAAAAAAAATCTACCACCGGTTCGGAAAAACCTCTGCTGAGAAGAATCCGGCAAGAAACTCAACGAGGTATATATATATTTTTTTTAAAACAGATTTACAATATTATTAAATTTATAATATTAGTATGGATCACAATAATGTTTAACCTTGTTTTTTCGTTTCTAATCACGCGCCATAGCTACGTCAGTGAGTTTGTTAACATACAGACTTTTTTGTCACCGAAGTAAAACTAATTTGGCTCAGGGACCCAAAGAGGGTCTTTGGCCTCCGAAACGAGAGCATGCCATCTGTCCCGATCGTGCGCAGCCTCTTGCCAGTCGTCGACTTGGAGACGTCGCAGATCCGCATGGACACTGTCCTCCCAGCGGTACCATGATATATAAACCTAAAATTTAAATTTAATATTTTCAAGCTTTATTATTTTTGGCACATAACTTCTGAAAAACTCAAGGTGGAAGCTCGGGTTCGAATCCACAAACTCTCTGCTTGAGAGGCCACGGGCCAAACAAACCCACTAGACCATCAATGCGTTTTTTAACTAGTTATAGTTAACTCGACTTTTCACAAACACGACTAGTTATATTTTCATACTAGCTCTAGTGATGACATTGCAGCCGAATGTATTGTAAATATTCTCTTGCAAGATTTCAACTATTTATGATCATAGTGTTAAACGAATCAAAAGTAACTGCAAAGGTTGTATCACGATGACCTTCTAGCAGTTTGTGCCTCCTTGAACTTACGGACTGAGTGCGTTGTAACTTAATGTCAACGAATTTTGTAGAAAATTGATAGAAAACCGACGAGTAATCATCATCGCAGCCTATATGAGACGTCGCACTGCTGGACACAGGCCTCCTCTCAGAATCAGGGCCCAGTGCGGATTGGGAACTTCACACGCACCATTGAATTGCGCCGCAGGTTTGTGCAGGTTTCCTCACGATGTTTTCCTTCACCGTAAAGCTTGTGATAAATTTAAAATGTAATTTCGCACATGAATTTCGAAAAACTCAGAGGTGCGAGCCGGGGTTTGAACCCACGATCCTCTGCTTGAGAGGACATAGGTCAAACCACTCGGCCACCACGTCTTCGAGTGAAATGTAGAATGTTAATTCTGGTTGTAATGTATATTTATATGTAAGTAAAATGACTTAGCTATGTTTAATTCATACAGCCAAGCTTTCCTCTAATCTCCACACTGACTACTTATTTTCTAATCGTGTCACTAATGCAAAGAACTGAGAATCTTAGCACATTAACGGCTAAATAAGTTAAATAACGTATTCTTGAGCATATTTTCACAACAGAAGGGTCACGGCCGGCGTGCAAGAAGCACATTACACAAGCGTTACACTTCGCACCATTGTTGGCATGTAACGAACACCAGCGGAATACTGATCGTTTTTTTATACAACTACGAACAGTTGAACCATTTCAATTATGATCCACTGTGGACCATTTCACAATAAATATCGTAATATCATCCTTAGCAGACATTGGCGTGTCGTTATGTATGACATTTATTATCAACGTTTCAAATTATTCAATTGCACCGTGCCGTTTTTGGTGACAAATGTGTAACGAATGCGAGTCGAATATGGAGTATGTAAGGAGCTGTTGCTAGTGTAATATGTATGTGCATACCTTGTTTTTATTTGATGGCTTTGTCATATGTGAAAGTGATCCACCTTGTACCTAAAGACGACCCTAATATCATATTAGGTAAAAATGCAAAAAATGTTCACAAATTATAAATACGTGATTCATAACAACATACACTCTTAATGTCTGATCTTAGTTTCTAAAATCTCACGTTCATTTCTCAAAATGTCGGTATGCATGCACTAATATTTTTTCCAAAAACAGCATTCTGAATAGACTGTGTGCATTCAGGATCACTCATAAACATAAAATGGTCTAGAGTTTACGAGCCACATTTTATGATTTAAGTCACGGTCATAATGTTACTTTACCTCAAAAGTTTTATGAAATATGTTTGAGAAAACATCACCTCACTTCTCAAACAAATATTAATGAAAAACAATAATATTATGTGTTGTATTCCATTTTCATGACGGTTTAAGATAAAATTTTCACCTTTAAATTAGAACGAGTCCAACCAAACTTGAAAACATTTTTGTACATTACATCATTAGTCGCAATAAAGTAGTTTCGGAGTAAAGGGAATAATTTATTTTCAGCACGTACTGTATGTGCATAAGTATAAATATCAAATTTATTATTACCTACGGTCTGGTTGCCAACGAAAATGTTAGGTGATGTTGTTACTTTAGATGATAATTTCACTCGTCCGTCCATTCTTGAAATACTTTCTCTCTCGTTACAAGCAAATTAAAAAAAACCTATGCTAATTCAACCAGTTTTCGACGATTCATCATGACAAGTTAGAAAATTAATTATACTTATAATGTGTAATTTATTTCTATTACGATCTCGAACACTTTCGGACAATTTCTAGAGGTCCAAGTTATGTTAAGTACCTACCTATTGGATAACGGCCGGATTTTTTTATATCCATTTAAAAATTATGTAAATAGATACCAAAATGTTATAAAATAAATATTAAAAAGAAAAAAATATATAAACAACAACATAATTATACAAGTCTCTACGTGACTAATAAATAATTATCATGTGAATTATATGACCGAGCCTCTTCTTTCTCTGGCTCTAATGATACCCCTCTTTTTTCGTCGGGGGTTTAAAAACTTGTTTAGATGAATCATACTTGTTGGCCGTATACAGAACGCCAGGTATTATTTTGGCTCCGTTGACGAAATATAAATGTTTCATCTTCAAGATAATAAGTAAATTAACCTGTAGTCGAATTTTACGGTACTGCATACCACGCAAAATCAAATGTTTTTGAATGCAACGTTTAAAATATTATCATTCCATCGTCTGATTTATTAATTTTTGACACTTTTATTCAAACTGGGATTATTATGAAAAAGTCTGAACATAACTTTGTAGGAGACTCTTCCCCACTCAATGTACAACCATTATTAACTAACAAAATAATTATAAAAGTGAGATAGTGCGAGTGTAGGTACCTATTAAATTTGTAAATGTAACAGTTTTAACTGACTGTAAAAAAAGAGGAGGTTATCAATTCGTTTGTATTTTTTTTATGTTTGTTACCTCAGAACTACGTCATTTATGAACCAATTTGAATTTTTTGTTGTCGTTTGTTTGGGAATGCCTTCAATTAGGTCCCATAAGCACCAAATCAGGATGTGATGGTTAAATCCTAAAGAAATCGAGGGAACTCTTCAAAAATTTTAGGGACACCTGTGATAATTTGGATATATATTTCGTAGTCACTCGTGCATTTGCTCTTGAAAATCATCATTTGATGTCGTGAAGCTGATGATGATGACCACATTTGATTAATGGAGCCACTACTCAATAACAAGTACTTCACGGGTTGAATTTCAAAGTAATACACAGTTACGAAGCAATTTATTCTCATCTTAATGCATATGGTGAAATGGAACGAGTGGTAAAGCACTAGGAATTCTCAATAATAAACATCTCTGTATAGGAAAAAGCAATCTTTCGTAAAAAGTGACATCGACATTAAACTATTGTTTACACTAAAAAGTGTGAAAAAAATATATAACAAAAAATTTAACTGACTACAAAGAACTATGAAAATAATTTTCTACCAGTACTAGTCGGTGCCTCAGCACAAGCCAGCAGGAGTGATTGTAGCCCAATATATTTTATAGTAGATAATGTAGGTGAGGTAGACGACTATAGGTCCACTCCTGCTGACTCGTGCTGAGGCACCGACTTCAGACTGATAGAAAATTATTGGTTTTATGTAGTCGAATATATTTTTAGTTAAAAAAAAATATAGCGTTGAGGTTACGAAGACCTGAGTGGCAATACCGCTAGGTTATTGCGTGGCATGCCACGCTAGAGACGTTATTAACTTATTAATATTCTAACCTGTGTGGTGTCGGGTTAGAATTACACCTCTCCATTTCTTCGGTGGATATCGTAAGAGGCGTACCTAAGGTATACCGTAGGCGACAGGCTACCAACCTGTCACTATTGTACCATTTTCGTCAAACTTAAAACCTAAAATTGCTAAAAGTGGCTACGAAGCGGTAACGTTTCGTGTGCTCTGCCTACCCCATTTGGGAATACAGGCGTGATGTTTGTGTGTGTAATATTCTAAGAAGCTTAATATACATACCTAAATAACATTACTTTTTCTCTAGTATGGTATAATTTTAAACATTATACATTACATTGCATTTACACGTTATTTTTTTACACATTAGGTATAATTTTAAAGAAATAATAAAAGTTTTGTTTTCCCCCTCGTCTGCAATGGGATAAATCTTCGTAAAATTTCCAAACTTTTACAAAAATACCCTCTACCACCCGGTTTCCGGAGATTTCCTAACACCGCATCCCTAAAAGGATTGTTAATTTTTAATGATGAGAGAACCCTACGGTTCTTTAACAGGTTTCATTAGCAAAAAGGAGGATGAAAAATATTTTTACAGCATAACTTTTTCTAATGGGTTTGGAAACAGATCCTGTTTAGTTATTAAAATTTGCTCTGGCATCAATTGTTATATCCTTCATATCTTTGCAGATTATAGATTTTCATTTTGTTGTATTGATGCTCGGAATCGGTAAAATAATCTTCATAAATTTCCAGACACAAAACATCGCCTAATTTAACAGATTATTAAATAAATTGTCATCTTCATGTTTTTGTATTTTTCCCCTTTTAAGCGATAGCAATGGCTGATAGCTCTTTCAGAGCTTGTATCATACTAGAAACTTTATAAAAATACAGTTAAAGAGATCAACTTTTCAACATGCTCTAAGTATAATAATGAAATTTGCAGAGAATAACATTTACTTAATTACAGCAAGCCTCAGATGGCCTGGAGCATTCGACTTGTGGCTCCAAACAAGTAAAGACTGACCAACGTAAACTAAAAGTTTCTACATGCAAACTATCATCATCTCAAGAGCTTATAAATAAATTAACAAAACATTAGTTGTAGATATGAAAGAGCTCTATGTTATGTATATACATTGTCAGTTATTCTGTAGGTATGTGTCGCAGTTTTTCTGTGGACATTATAGGTTCTCCTTTATTTCAAGTAACTGATTGATTCAAGCGTTACTTTGTGGAGATCCATATCAATGAACCACAACATGCTTCTCCGTTATAAAGCAGCAAGCAAGCACGGCAATAATATAGCATTCGCTCCTTTAATTCGTTTGCTTTCTATTTTTACCCAAACATAAATCTCACTACACAAATATGCTAGAATAATTGCTAACTATCACAAATATTACATTTTGATCTTGATCTAAGAAATTTGCCATTTGCAGAAAAAGGTCGGTATGTCAAAACGACAATATCGAAGATAGAGTCCTAATATCAGGACACGTTCTATAGTATAGGTAAACTTTTATTTGTAACTTATTGAAATAAAGTCCAAATAAATACACCTTTTGCCACTTTTTCGTTTAACCAATCGTTTTTCCGATTTCGGAATATTTCAACAGATATTTGGGTTGGTTTGACTGAACAGTAATAAAAAGTTTGAGCCTTTTTCGCGGTAGATACACTTTGCAAGTACATCGATGAATGTATGGAATCATGTTTATGCATATAAACATTTTTCAGTCAAAATTACAAAATCCTTAAAAATATCAACAGGTGTATTCAATCAAACTTAGTCAAACACCTGCTAAAATAATCCGTTTTAATTTTAAAACACTTCGTACAAATGACGTTTGTGCAGACATAATCTATTGTGGCAAGACTGTGGTAATGATTGGCTATTATAAACTATCACAGCTTATGCACTGCCAACAAACGCATGAGAAATTAACTCAAGTGAAAGCGACAGCTATTCGTGGTAGCTGAACAATACTGTTATATTTCTTGTTTCATTGCTTAGCATTAGAACTTGTACGAGTACTTGTAACTGTGTGAAAAAATCAAGAAGAATATAAGCTTGTCGTATATTTAATGCTTTGAAAGTTTGTTTATTTACTAGCTTTCGACGCCGTGGCTTTGTCCATTAAGTTATAATTTATTGTAAGTTTGTAGCGAATATTTTTGTAAAGGTAAATCACAAATGTAAAGCTTAAATTAGCTTGGTTTTAGCGCACCTTCTCTTTCTCAAGCGATACTTTAAAGAGGGACGGCGCGCTAAAATCGTGCGTGCTGAACCTAATGTCGTACGTAGAATACTAATTTATTATTTATACTCTACTAGCTTTTGCTCGCGAATTCGTCTGTCAATAATTCGTTTACCACTATCCTGCGGGAACTATGCAATTTAGATGAAATTTAATATGGTAGTTGTAGAGATAGTTGAAGACCCGTGGGAAGAAAAGTGGATAGTTATTTATTATTCAATTGTTTTTTATAATTTCCACGGGATAGTGATAAACAATCGTTCGCAGACGGAGTCGCAGACAAAACCTAGTAATGTATATTTTCGTGGCAATAAATCATACTTTCTTTCTTTCAGATCACGAATAGGTTATCGCGTTTGCCTCATCAATGCGTGTCAAATACGTGTTACAAGTGGCTCAATCAATAGCTATTACAGTCCAAAATGTTTGCTCCAAAACTTTTTATGGGAAAGCAGAATTCCGACGCAAATGAAGTCTATTTCCTCACATTACCTCAATTCCGCGTCTTACAAAGTGAAAAAAAGTGTTTCGGCTGGCTGCCCCCGTGTTATGCGTGCGAGCGAAGATCAGTAATTACATCTCGTGTGCGTAAACATGTTAGAAACTTTGGACGGACATACTAGAGTTAATACAGACCGACCAAGTGCGGGTCGGGTCATGCGTAGTAGAGATCCGTGCCCGTCATCTTTGTCTAAAGTATAAAATAAAGTTGCTTCTCGCCGCTATCTTGTAGGTATGTCTTTTAAACAACGCAACGGATTTCAGTGCGGTTTTCATCATTGCTTAGATAGTTATTTACGTAAGGTTTATATACTTATGTTATGTGTATACAATGTGTTATTTTTTATTTTCATTAACTTTACAAGGACATTCAACAAGTCAAAGGAAGTTAATTTCTCCAAGACACTAGTGGCCTAACTCTTATTATGTAAAAGATAACCAAGGATTAAGATACATCTTATAGAATTGCCTTATTAAAATGACCTTATATCATAGGATATAATATGTACTTGAAAAAAAAATACCATTTTGTTGACAAATTCCATCCCAACCTCCATCCATGCAAAGGTTTCATCTAATCTTTTATAATAATAACGAATAGCCCTTTATCCAGAAAACACGATCCATATTTTATTAGTATTTTACATAAGACTAGCAAACGAAAGGTTATTTTTTTTAATCAAGTGTTGTATAAACACTCATTTCTTGATTCTCAAGTCTTCAAGATACTGTTTAGGCTGCCACATATCCTAATTAATAGTGATGCCATACTTTTTCCGAAATACTTTTTATTTTAATTATTTTATGGCCATTGTGTTGCAATAGCTATAGATTAGGTACCTACCTACAGAGACGGTTAAACATGTGATAGATAACCTAATAACGTAGAAGCCAATTATAGGATCTCACAAAAAGAAACAGACGAAAATCAATTTAGACAATTGAGTTTACAGCTCTTTTGAATAATGTTTTGCCATCGTATTTTCAACCGACTTCAAAAAAGGAGGAGGTTCTCAATTCCGGTGTATGTTTTTTTTTATGTTAGTTACGCGATAACACCGCCAATTGTGGGCCGAATTTCAAAATTCTTTTTTAGTTCTAAAGGACATACTTCCGAGGTGGTCCCATTGACACCAAGTCAGGATCTGATGATGGAAACCTAGAGAAATCGAGGGCAACCTTCGATTTTTTAAAGCATACCTTTAGCGATTTTGGCATTTTTAACACCAAGTCAAGTATTTACTTTCAGAAAGTATCATTTGGTGAACTGGACCTGATGATGAAGACCGTACCGGTAGGTACTCTGTTATAAAAAAATATAACTATGCCGTGTTTGAGCTTAATGGAATCCTTGTGAGATGCATTTTGGTTACAAATCACTAAAAACTATGAAAAAAAAGTTTTAACCAAAAATGGAACCGACTTCAAAAACCTTGAAAATATTTTTTTACTAGTTTGAAGTCGAAGCCTCAGCACGAGCCAGCAGGAGTGATTAAAGCCAAATACATATGTAGGTGAGGTAGACGACTATAGTTCCACTCCTGCTGGCTCGTGCTGAGGCACCGACTCCAAACTAGTATACGTAGAAAGTTATTTTCAAGGTTTTTGAAGTCGGTTCCCTTTTTTTGTTAAAATTTTTTGTCGGATAAGTTACGTATATATTTTGCTTTCGAAAGCAAGATAAATACGAACTTTTGCGACAAAATAAGATGTGAGAACATTATTCACGACATCTGAAATTTGTTTTATTGTAGGTACATTTTGTGTCAAATTTTGATTACGGTACGAAATCTGACCCATAAGAGCAGGGTCCATGCCAAATTACTTTAAGTTTTAAAAGAATACTGGACTGGAGGAAAAATGCATAATGATCATATGATTATACCTCCGTATCTGCAATTTTCTCAAAAAATTACAACTTTCCTAAAAAGGAAGTTAAATTGTTAATGTTATCTTTTCACACGTCTCGTATCTTATCTCGAACATTGCGGAAGATGGTAATTCAATATCCAAATTCAATTCCCAAAGTTGAATTACGTATATACGAACATTTTTAAGGGTCCTTTCTCAAAGAGTGTAAACAAGACTGTATTCCTGGCTCTGCTGCCTTTCCAGACGTTTGTGTCGTGTATACGTCTATTACTGTTTTTTTTAAACAGTAATAGGTACGCTCTTGAAATCTGTACAAAAATATACTGAACATGCTACTTTGAACATGAAACTACCGTGAGACTCACTCATATTAAATAATAATGACCCTGAACATGCTACGTTTAATAAACTTTTGTTTTATGCGATAAACGCTGCGTTAAACGCAATGCGTTTGACGCACATCAATTTGCAACAGTTAATATAATGCGCTTGCCGCTGCGCTCACCGCTTAAGACAAAGTTTGGTAAAATAATTACATTGTCTGATGCTAATTCATGTGCTTCAAACGCATTGCGTTAATGCAGCGCTTATTTCATAAAACAACCGAGTGCTTTAGGGTTTTTTGCAGGACATTAATGATGGAAATTGTATTAAGAAAGTTCAAAACATTATACTCATTAATTACAAAAAACTGTATTTTTTTGTGATTGGTTTTTTGGAGTCTTTTTGTATTTTTTATTTCAACTCCAAATTTGTTACTTTTACGGGTATCTCGTGAAACCATATCGAAAATACAAACTGAGACATGGATGCACAGAAAAACCAGAAAAAGAGACCAGAGCTGGGAATCGAACCCAGGTCCTCAGCAATCCGTGCTGCGTGCTATAACCCCTACACCACCGCTGGACAGGAATCTAGACACGAATTTTTCCTATGCATACATATCTCAGGTTGCTTATTTCTACTTCGCTACTTATGCAGCAGCACTAGCGACATCTATGTTCCGCTCTCATCGAGAGACGTCACACTCTTTCGGAACCAACCGCTCACCCAGACAAGAGATGTCGCTACTAAGCAATCAAATTATGATTGGTTTTTTGGAGTCTTTTTGTATTTTTTATTTCAACTCCAAATTTGTTACTTTTACGGGTATCCCGTGAAACCATATCGAAAATACAAACTGAGACATGGATGCACAGAAAAACCAGAAAAAGAGACCAGCGCAGGGAATCGAACCCAGACCTGCTGGGGATCTTTTTCTGGTTTTTCTGTGCATCCATGTCTCAGTTTGTATTTTCGATATGTATTTTTTTGTTTAAAATAATATTGAAGAACGAAGCAGTAAGAGGCCTCAACAGTCAGCTTTTTAATAAACTTTTGTAAAGTAGGGCTTTTTGATTTCCCATTGACCTATGAATATTAAATTTCGGTGATAATGTTTATTATTACATATATTTTACTAACAAATATCTTATCTTAGGCTTCTAGGTTGGCAACGCATCTGCAATCCCCCTGGTGTTGCAGGTGTCTATGGGCGGTGGTGATCTCTTACCATCAGGAGACCCACTTGCTCGTTTTCCATCCAGTCGAATAAAAAAAAACACCAATAAATATGAATATCCCTATTTTTTTTAAGTCTTACATTTTGCTTAGAAGCAGGGCTCTAATAACACTGGATATTTATATATATGTTCGAAACCCTCGGTGTGCGAGTCCGACTCAAACTTGGCCGGCTTTTTTTAACCAGTTGACCCAATATGTTTGCAGCGTTACCACGGTAACGCATCTCACGCGCTTTCCCCTCAAATATATCGGGTTACGCTCTCTAAAATACGAGTGCAAATATTATTTCCCAGCTAAAATTACTGTACCTACTGATATTAGACATGTTCAGAGAAAATTAAACGAATTTCTGTAAACAGTAACGTTTACAGTTACAGATTGCGGCTAAACCATACAAAATAAATACCAGGATATTCAAGTTTCCAAAGTTTTGATCTCTTGCAAACCCACATAATAAAATAAACAAGCTAATTCACATTATAATAATAGATGACTAATAGTAGAAGTTTCATGGGTTTGCCTAAAATTATATCGCCCACAGAGGTAGGTTAAGACCGCACCTCAAACTTGTTATTTTTAATAATAACCTCATCACATACCGGGTTTAAATAACTAAAGAATCTACTTAATAGTCGAGTGGATTATTCAACCACAGATGTAATACTTAAATGTAATATGTAAATTCATTGATGACATCAAATCTACCAACATGCTCATAAGAATATTAAAAAGTAAGTACATAGTGCTAAAGCAAATAAATAAATATTTCATTTCATTTCATTTCATTTCAAAGGTACTCGTATTGAAATAAGTGACCAACTTTTAAACACCCAAGATTATTTCATTGTTTGACTACCAACAATTATTAAATATCTACACAAAAAAAAATTAGCTCAAAAAATAAACTTACTATTTACAAAACTTATACTAAATAGAAAATGTCTTCAAGGCTAGACATTTTCTATTTAGTATAAGTTTTGTAAATAGTAAGTAGATAGTAGTTGTATTTTTTTAAATTTTGTATCCTTATGTGTTATAACTCTGTGTTTTTCTGTTATGAAATAAAAATATGTCAAAAATAAACGCATAAATTCACAAATTACATTATTCTACTCGTACTTCATTCGTTACAAAATGTATTACGAATCTTTGCCATTAAATATTTAAAGTAACTACAAATAGTTTTTTATTATAAACTCTACAATATTTCCTTCACTTTCCTCCCTGTCGAGCGTAAGCTGTGTAATATTTCAAGACGCTCTCTAAGCAAAAGTTATCATATTACGCTTTTACTTACTATTAAGTGAAATCTGACATGACATTGACTTAAAGAATTACCCATTTATGTCACAAGAATATGTTTTATGCAAAGACTAAGCTAACAGCAGCTTGTATTTATTTAAAATTATTTACATTTGGAACTGACTCTTGGAAACTTTCATTGAACTTTAACGATGAACGCAACAAAAAATTCTTCATAACACAAACTCATTCAAATCGATGAATATTGTTCATTTAAATATTTTTTTCATGTCAAAATTGTTTTAAATTGTCGGTTATTAGATTACCGTTGCGAATGTTAATGAATTAGTAATTTGTTATGGTTATAAACGTTTATCATTAGGTTATAAACAATAATGCAATATTTAAAATGTATGAAGCGGTAATGAATAAACCACTTGGCGGCACTTGGCGGAAAAAGAGAGATAATTAAGGAAAGTGCTTGAGCATTCACTAAGGCGTCAAAACTGTGATTAGTGTCTTATGTCTAAGCATCTGCCTAGCTTTGCATTTACCAAATCGCCTTTACATTGATTCGGATGAACGCTCTACATGTAGACTTTTAACGATTTGAACAGTCCCATTAATTTCCATTCGTACAAGCGTAGGTAAGTGTTCGGTTATTCTCGAGTCTATCTCCAAGTCTTTGCATAATTCCGTCTATGATTGTGAATAGGTAAGCCAAAATTATACCGCCAAAACTGGCTTCAAGTACAACATTCTTTATTATTTACATTATTTTATCATTGACATTCTTCTTTCGTTCGTATGCATGCAACATACCCATAAATATGTAAATGCTTGTAACAAGAAAGCCATAGTTATTGACGGTCACCTTTTAATCAAGGAGTCCAAACAAAATATGGCGAGATATAATTTTACGGGTAAATAACAAATCTCATAATACTTGTAAATGGCACTACGTCAATTTTATATTCGGTGACAAGTCAACCCTTGTTGTGTTTTGAGTCATTTCGTCGATTAAAACGCCGTCGACCCGCTTGCCGTTTCAATTTTGCCCAAGGTTTTTAATTTGCTCTTAGGCAGTTCACCCAAAATCCATTTTCATCGGACGCCGATGTTGTTTCCCTTATGAAATGGGAAAAAAATATTGCGAACACTTCAATTTCCTGAGTTCAGCGACTGGGCACGGATTGGTTTATTTCTTGATGACGTTATAGGTACCTACTATTACTAGTAGGTATTTATGTACATAAACACTGAAAAAAAAATTTGCTGAAATAGTTTGGCTACTTGACGTTTAGCCAAACTTTACTAATTGGGAAACAAAAATATTGCTAATATTGCAAAACTGATTTTGTAAGACATCATCTAACTTTTACCTATTTAATAGTAACCCTTAGTTTTGTAGTCACTCAAGTTATGTTATAAGCAACAATTTTTTTGTTACTGTTAGCAAATCTTAAATTTTCAAGTGAATGCATGGTAATAAGAATATGTGAAAATTCTGATTAGGTATTTTAAGACAGGTCTTCTAGGCCCTGTGATAATTTGATATTTCTTAATGACTTTTTCTCACACTCTTATACAGCGTTACCATTGCTCGGTGTCGAAATAGTCAGCCATGTGGTATGATAGTATGGATTGTAAAATTACTTTAATCTATTGAATTGAAACCAACTTAAAAACCGGCCAAGTGCGTATCGTGCCGCGTGGAGAGTAGGGTTCCGCTCCGTAGTAATATGCGACAAATATTCAATATTAAGTTTTAATAGACTATTATCTGATCTTGCAAAGCCTACTTAGCTATCATAGTTTTCCTTTTAAATTCATTATATATCATTCATTGTATTTGTTTCAAGTATATATAGGAACCGTATCGGTTTATAATATAACGTTTGTAACGTTTGAGTCTACTCGTGACCACGGCAACTGTAACGTTGCCGAAACGTCGAGGTAAATATTACTCGTGTAAAAATAGCGTGATAAGTCCCGCTTATGGTATTTTGACTATATATAGGAATTTATTTATATTTAGGAACACAAGATACAACAATATGATAGAAAACAAAATAAATAAAAACTACATTTGGATCCTGTAACACAGGGACTCCTAGCTCAGGATCCAGAGCCGTAAAGTACAATTCAATAAAATCTGTCAATTTTCTACATATTTAAGACACCCTATCGTGGGCACACTTGATTATATATGTCCCTGTTGTTGCAATTATCATCTAAAAGGAATCGAAAAAGAATAATAGTCACATCACAAAGCCTTAGGCAGCCCGGTGTTTATATTAGTAGGCTGGAAGTGTCTACAGGATTGTCAGATTCTATTGAATTGGAGTTTAGACTCTTGTTTATAAGTTTTTTATGCAATAAATTATTTTCATATTTTTTCATATTTTCACATAAATATTCCTAACTATAAAAAGAAAACACCATCTAAGAGGCCCTCCTGCGGCATAGACCCCAGTACACTGGCGGCATTACCTCTCTGTCTCTGGGAGAGGTAAGCGCCAGACCTCAGGAGACCCCAGAGCTGGTGTTTCAAGTTATCATGTATACGCGCAGAAATATTTCTAGCTTTAGTCGAATGGGCGTAGGATGAACTCACATCTATCAGCATCGAATAGCATTTAGTAATACAAAAACGCAATATTGTATGAAGATGCGTCCGCATCGATTAACCCTTCCGCATGCTGATAGATGTGACTTTACCCGTTGCCGGTAAAATCACTCGCAGCACGAGCCGCTTACGGGTGGTACCTCACAAAATGGCATTAGCGGGAAAAAACCCGCGCGCTATCGGCTCCAAATACTATGAGCACCTACCCTCAGACCTAAAAAGCGAAAAGAACGATGAAACGTTTAGCCGTGGACTAAAAGACCTTTTGTTGGAAAATGCATTTTATTCAGTAAATGAATTTATAGATTTGACATTTTAATTTAATTGCGAATTTAAAATTATGTATTTTATTGTTTTAATTATTTTTTATTTTTATTTTTGTCATTTTAATTATTGTATTAATTTTTATCCTTGACATTTTAGCTTATCCTTTATGTATGACGATCCCTACAGGAGAACCAATCTTATTTGAATTGTTTTTTTTTTCGCATCATGCATGACGTGATTGGAATTTTATTTTTATATTAATCACACAAACTATGAGATCTCGGACTTGGAAGACGCCAAAAACGCTTGGTCAATTGCTTGCCCCAGTCAAAATTTTCCAGAACGGAACAACGGTGCTGGGACGACACCTTCCTGGAACCAAATAACCGCGACTGTCTGTATATATGCCTACGCCTTTGGGTCCCGGTCTGCGCCCCACATCGGTGTCCCTGAGGAAGCGACGTGGACCGGCTTGGGCATCACGGTCTTTCCTGCCAGAGAAGTGCGGGTCGCTTCTTAAGACACGCTGCCCTTAATGATATATATATATAGGTCTCTTGCTACTGTCAATGTGCCGGCTATTTTAGAGCCGACGGGCATATCCAGAAATGACGGCAAGAGACTGGACGGGATGTCTCTGATTCCGTGAACTATGGGTCATATAATATATATATTTATATTCTAAAAAATCTGAAAAAGAACATGATAGCAGTATATATGTTTTTTCAAGCCAACTGGTTTAGCTTATGGAGGGGGGAGACTCACCGGTAGTTACCAAATGTCAGCATTTTAAAGCCTACTCGTACTTCAAAGCCAAAGTCAAAATATCTTTATTCAATTTAGGCTATAAGAAGCACTTATGAATGTCAAAAAAAAAACTACCACAGGTTCGGAAAAACCTCCATTGCGACGAATCCGGCAAGAAACTCAACTCAAGCGGATACCTAAATCAAAAAACCGGCCAAGAGTATGTCAGACACGCCCAAAATAGGGTTCCGTAGCCATTATGAAAAAATTAAGTAATATTTTTCTTAGGATTTCGTATTTTATACTGAATCTTCCAAGTTTCGGTATATTTCATACCTTAGGCTGCTATTTACTCTTAAACTACTAATAATTCTCAAGCAAACTTAGCCGTTATAGTTTTCTTTGAAAGTTTGATACGCTTACTACCATCCAGTATTTTTTTCAAATTTTTCCACCCACCGGTTTAGGTTTTAGAGGCCCCCCTCTAACGGGACGCTCGATTTTCATGAAAATTTGCACTTTAAAGTTGAATATTTCGCAAAAAAATCACTAAATCGAAAAATCGTCTGAGCAAACCCCTAATGGTTTTAAAAGATCTATGTAACGATACCCCACACTATAAGTTTGGATGAGAAAAAAAAATCACCCCCACTTTACGTCTATAGGAGGTACCCTAAAAAAATTTTTTTTTGATTTTTTTATTATATATCCGTGCAAAATTACAGCTTTCTAGCATTGATAGTCCCTGAGCAAAGCCGCGGACGGACGGACAGACAGACACGGCGAAACTTTTAGGGTTCCTTTTTTGCCATTTTGGCTCCGGCTAAAAATAGTCTTAGTTAAAATTAAAATGGTTTTAAAAGACCTACGAGTATCCAGCGATAAATCTGTAGATTTAGGCAAGAAAAAACCATTACAGCTATCTAGCACTAACAGTCTCTAGTGCTCTAAGCTAACAGCACAAAGTAGTATCGTTTTCGTACGCAGCCAAAGCAACCTCTGTGGAACCTTGATCTACTAGTTAACCAGAAAGTATTACACAAAGCGCACACGCACACGTCGACACAAAACCAAAAGCATCACACTCCATAAGTTAAAATGTTATTGCATAAATTTGAACAATATCTAATTAAATTAATAAAACGTTATACATTTTACGCTCGTATCGCAGAAACAGTTAACAATAACGTCTCATAAACTCGTGAAACCGTGTTTCTAATAACGTAGTTACCTATTTTTGGCCATAAAAGCGGAAATAATGTAATAATAATATTTAGCATAACTCCCCCCCTAATTAGGCGGCTGCGAATCACAGGCATTTATTCAAATAGACCGCACCCGCCGTTTTCGACGGACTTGTAAAATTTCAACAAATATATTCCTCCTTTAGAAGACCCTTTTAGCAAAACCTTGAAGATGTTCATTCATATTGAAAAGTGCCTGTTTAAAATTCATAACGTAAGCTTGGTACTCACCTTTGACGATTCTCTCGCACCTGCCCGGCTCCAATTAGTGTGTTTCTTCCTTGATCACTCACCAACTTCCACTTTTCCGCTCAAACACAAAACACCTCGTCGATGTATAAACTTAAAATCTTCACGATTGGCAACATTTCACAAATCACATTTTATTAGAAGCTTTTTAAGAAGCTCGTAAAAGGCTGTATTGACAAAAGTTCCCTTACACGCCGCTGCGTTCAGTAATGGGTCACATTAAAAGTTTCAAGCGCGAACTTTCGGGGTGTGGAAGCTTTTAGGGGCGCGATCGGGTGAAGTTTTAGTGTTTTGGAATGTCGATTTTTCTGTCAAGGAATTTACTTGCGCTCGCGCAGTGACGCGTGCTAGCGGCGCGGCGGAGGAGGGCACAGACCTCGCGCGGAGCCGGGCGCAGCCGGCGACTGCGATGCGAGTACCGTTGCTCCGAGAGTGGGAGCGAGCTAACTAGCCCGCTCGACTTCAAGTTCACTTTGTTGTACCTCAGATCGAGATGAGATTGATAATGTCGAAGAACATCAACGCTGGATACCGATGCTTATCAACAATTGAGACGTCAGTAAAGAGTTTCTAGTTGGAGCTTTTCAATTTCGTTCAACGCTTGCACTTTTTATTGGCTGACTTAATTAATTTCTTAACGGCGATACAGGAAGCAATTAACTATTTATAACAGTATAGCGTGAATGAGCAAGACATTCCGTTATCCTTAAATATCTGCGCAAAAAGTGTGACACCGAATGGATGGTAGGAAAAAACGAAGCGGGTTGACTTAAAGACTATTGAGTCAGCTGGCGTACAGAAGAAATCGGCGTATCTATTGAGGCAGTGAGTGGTAGCATTATAGAGCTATTTCGTTACTTAATACCGCAGTCGTGACTGCCTACTCTGTCGTTGCTGGCACAGATATCAGTTAATGGCATTTAATTTTGACGCAAACAACCAATTTAAACAAATTATCTAATTCCACTTCAATTCAATTTCTTTTCGAAGCAATAGCACGGAAACCATTTCTCTTGATGTCAAAAATTAATGAATGGTTTGTAGTTATTATATTAGTTACTTCTAACGGAAGCGTTTCCTACGATTTAATTTAACCATATCCGTCGCTTAACATAAAATATCATTATCTAAAGCATCTTCTGCTTTTTAAATCGAGTTGTATTCGTCTTAATATTTGATCAGGTACATCTGTCTTTTCCCTGATCTAGTTTCCACGTATAAAAAAGACTTAATTAAAAAAACTTCCTCTTTTCTGCCACATTCATGTCTATGTTCATGTCCATATTTGAATACCTAAAGTCAAAAGATGACAGAGGGTGCGCCCTCATTATAACGGCCTTCACCTAATTTCGGGCTTCCTTCCAATTTTCCAAATTGAGGTAACTTGAATGTTTGTTGATTCCCCTCAGACGAGTTATCCTTACAAGTTAATAAATTAGGGCCATTTCATTAAACATTAAGATGCCGGTTGTGAATTGGGTTTAATTATCCGATGAATTCTGGGATTTTTAAAGCGTATAGTTTTTAGGTGCTCGTAGGATTTGAACATATCTAAGCTAAACGAGTCAAAACATGGTTTGTCAATTACACTAAGTAGAAAAGTGGACGTCCTACGTCTAATATGATGACGATGATAATCATGATGATTCTAGGGTTTACCCTTAGATTATACAGGACTATACAGTCTAAGGGTTTACCCTTGAAATGTCGATAAACTTTTAATCGAATATCAGTTAAAAATCAACGTTTTCTATTTTTTCATTTCATCGAATATTCATTACCTCGAATCATTAAAATAAGTATTTTTATATCACCGATTTTTTTATTTCTGGAAATATTATTTAATAGATAGTTTATTTGGCAGAACTTCATTTCATATTTGATTATTTCATACTTTTTGAATGAAACTTATTTATTTATTTATGTTTGCAGAGATTTATTTTTGCTGGGGACGCAGTACCAACCTAACCTAACCTACTTTTCTGGTAGCGATTTATCTTTATTGGAGTCGCAGTTCTAACCTAACCTACTTTCCTGGCAGCGATTTATTTTTGTTGGAGTCGCAGTTCTAACCTAACCTAATTTACTGGTAGCGATTTATTTTTGATGGAGTCGCAGTTCTAACCCAACCTAATCCATTTTTCTGGTACCAGTTTATTTTTTTAGGGTCACAGTTCTAATCTAACCTATTTTTTGGTGTTTTATAATAATAATTCGAAGAAATAAACAGCGATATTTAGTTATTCTGTCTCATGAATTATTGATGAATTGTATTTTTAAGCAAATAATATTCGTGGAACTGTTGTTCTAATACTTAATTGTTTTAATATATAATGAATAGTCGATGAAGTGAAATTACTCCAAGAGAAAATATTAGTATTGAATATTCTATGAATTGTTTTCGATGAAATGAAATTCGATAAATATTTTGTCGACATTTCAAGCGGCAACCCGATCCACGGTCTCCATCCGAAAGCTTTTCGACCCCAACGGCCATCCGGTGGGCCACTACAAAATTTGAAAATCGAAGTTTGTACTGTACCGTACCGTCCCCTTCACTCTCGTATTAAATAATATTAGCGTCAGCGGGACGGCAAGACATGAAGTTCGTATTTTGCACTTTGTATTATAGGCCCTGTTCTCTGTACTATATGGCCTTCCCATTGTCACTTTAACGGATTTAGCATCAAATTACCGGCACTTAAATAATCGAATTTTACTTCAAAGTCAACGTTTCGAGTATTTTCATTTCATCGACAATTCAATTCGTGGAATTCTTATTACAAGTAATTTCAATTCATATATTTTTAATTGTCCGATGATTCATTGTATAATTTTATTATTCCACGGAAAGCGTTTCGTAATTTATTTGTTTCATATTTTTTTTAAATAATTTAAAACTCACTTTACGTACCTAAAGTCACTCGAATATGAGTTATTTTGCCATTAACCTAACCTACTTTTCTGGTATCAGTTCCATTGTGCGAGGGTCACAGTTCTAACCTAACCTAACCTACTTTTCTGGTAACGGTTCAATTTTTTGTTATGATTTTTTTTTACCCTTTTTAGTGTAAATAATCTATTATCCCTCAGCCGGTTTCTACGGCGCCCACGGGAAGAAAGGGGGAGGCAACATTCTTACGCCGGTGCCTCACGGCAAGCACGGCAATCTAAGATACAATACTTAATTTAATATCAACTGGTTGTCACCTTTTACGAAAGATTGCTTTTTCCGATGCAGAGATATTAATTATTGAGGAGTCCTGGTGCTTCACCGCCCGTTGTCCATATGCATTACGAGGTGCATAAATTGCTTAGAAACTGTGTTAAAGTAATTAAAATTCAACCCGTGAAATACTTGTTATTGAGTAGTACCTAACTTCGATGCTCAACTGTGGTATTCATCATCAGTTCCACTTCACCAAATGATGATATTTTCAAGAGCAAATGCACGAATTACTACTGAATATATCCAATTTACTATAGGTTTCCCTACAACATTTGAAGAGTTCCCTCGATTTCCTAAGATCCAAAAAAAACAACAGAATTAATAACGTCCTCCTTTTTTGAAGTTGGTTAAAAATAAGAATAGGGTAACACGTTTTGCGAGCACAGTTCTCACGTTTAATCTAATTCAATGAGGTTAAAGTATTTAGACAGCGGTGTCACGTGAACCAGCTCGATTAATAAATACATTTATTAGCAGCGCTACTAGATCGATTACTCAAGCGACGTCGCTTGCGTAGAAATTGAAATCACTGTATTGTCTAGTCATTAGACTCCAGACGCAGTGCATGGAAAAAGATAAAATCGGTTCTATTGCAACTGGAAACTGTACTCGCTAAGAATGAACTCTCTCTTAGTGATCTTGCAGATATTTAAAAAAAAATAAGGGTGGAAAATTTTAAAACCATCTGGAGAAAAAGCACTCAGTACAGAAGATAGCGAAATTTACGCAAAAGACACATTTTTAAAAAGAAACATAACTGCAATAAAACCGTTTTACCAAATTTCATATCATTACGATCCATGGAAGTGAGACAAAAAATGCGACTTTTAATATTTGACCCAAACTAATGCGGTAAATTAAATAAACGCTTATAATTATACAAATCTTAAACTCCGACTACTCGAAAACAAACAAAATGGAAAGAGATTACAATTGCTACGACTGCATAAGCACCTACACGCACATAAGCACATGGTAAGTAAGTACGCACAACAAGCCGTACGACCCGTATATAACTCAGGAGCCCTACATTTGACATGTACATAAGCCGAAGAGGCTCAGATAGCAATAAATTGTTTCATAACAAGCTCACATGTCTGTGCAAAGTTGGAAATTACTTAACAACCAAAGCAGAACTTGTCAAGAACCCTCAGAAATTGCCTTCACGTACAATTATCTGTGGTTTCTCTTATATTTTTCGGTCTCCAGATTTATGACTTCCCCAAGAGCCCGATAAAGTTTGTGTCGTTGGAAACAATTAATTAAATCGGAAGTATGTTGTATTGTTTTAGGAAAACGCTCGGAGCTGTATTTCGAGTTACATGTGTGGTTATGGAGTCGAGGTTACCTTTGTACGATGTTTAAGGGTTCTACCTACTATCTAGTCACTAAGTAGATTCTAGCGTATCTAAATACAATCTCAATGGTCTTATATGTTTGAATTATTCAGTACTTGACTTTACCAGTGGCTTAGCACGCTTAAACTATTACGTTTAACATTTTAATCTTTATTTGAATCGAAATTTCGGAATTTGGCAAAAAAACCCGTGGTTAGAGTAAAATAGTTAAATTTTTTCGTCTCCACTATCAAAAGATTCAAAATGTATTTTACAAAAACCTTGATTAGCTTTTGCCAGCGACTTCGTCTGACTAGAATTTGTTTATCACTATTCCGCGGGAACTGTGCTATTTTCCAGGATAACAATTATCTTGTGTCTATTCCTGGGTCTCGACCTATTTCCATACCAAATTTTATGTAAATCAGTTCAGTGGTTTAAACGCTAAGAGTCACACAGACAGGGGTAAGTACTTTCGTATTTATAATGTTAAGGAAATACGGATAAACGTATTCGTAAATGCCGCAAGATATGCGAGAAGCTAATCACACAGGACCCTAGGTGCGTCATACTTAAGAACTTAATCAAATCATTGTTCGATCACGGTTCCAATTGTATAATTTATTCAATAACCTAACCAATAGAGTACGCACACACACACACACACATATTAATAATTTTCCTAAGTCCTAAGTATAGCATAACCTCTGTAGCTACAGACATCTGGGGTTCGGAGGCCTGGTGATCTGACATACAGGTTCCCCTAGTCCAGGCACCAGTCTCCACCGCACAAGTCTTGTATCTAATGCAACTGTAATGTGTAAATTTACCGATTGTATTAAGTACTGGAATGTGGTGGAGTAAATAAACGGTTTTTTATTATTATTATTATTGTATATTTTTTGTATAGATTATTCGAAAATGTAACCATAATTTACGAATTTCATATATTCGACTGTAATAGTCAATTCTCTCCCCTTATCTGAAACTTATAAGTAGGCACGAAAAGTCAAGCTTAAGTTCCTCGAATTGTTAACAATTCAGTTATTTCTGAAGTTAAGATGAATCCGACAAGTTGTGCACATTGCGCGTATTCCATGCGTGAAATAGCGTATTCGATACTTTCGTCTTATTAAAATTTTAATCTAATATCCACAGAGTGATTGATGGTTGGGTTCAACCCTCGACAAACTCAGTCGATCTATACACCTACCTACCTACATGCTACCTACATGTAGTTTACCGCCGTATTTACATGACATTACATGAAATGCCATTTTTGTTAAATCTAAAATCAACATCCGCGTTCGGCCGGAAAAGATTTTATTCTCTCTCTTTTCAAAAATATTTTCTTGATGCTGTCAAACTGTTTGGCGTTCTGCAGAATCAACCGCAACCCTGTCATCGCAACTGACATTGGTCCAAGCCTTAAGGCCGCCATTGAGGGAATAATAATAATAATAAATCGACGCCATTGTTCCTAAGAACAGATTTCGCTATGTCTCATAGTTTCTAACTTCTCCCTACTGACCCATTTGGATTGATTACCCCTAGACTATTTTTCTTTTATGATAGGAATTTCTCGCTAGGAATTAGCTCTTTGGCTAAAATAATTCTAATTTGCTTTTTTACTAACTCTAAGTAATAAACTATTTCCTAACTATCAACAAAACTGTAAAATAACCTCCAACTTGTCCCTAATACAGTGAAATGACATTCATGAGGACCCAATCTTCTTATTGTATATGTTTTTAGAACAAGTCACATTAAGTTGCGGTGAGACGTTCGCAGAAAATTGTGGACGAATTTCCATACGGCGAAGCGAGAGTGAAGCGCGAATGTGTCGCTCGTATTATAAGGCTGTGCTCGAAGTAACTCACCTAACCCTTTACCAGGCGAAGGGATATATTCCTCCCACATCTTATATCGGTTACCGTAGTCAGGTTTTAACTCCAAACCTCCTACAAAATATTTCGTCGATCCCTGAATTAATTATTATTATCTTCATTCACAACACGCTTCTAAATCGCGTAATATATCTTTGGCAGCCGTTTAGATTCACTTGAACTCTAATTTCAGTAAACTACGGAGAAATCGATCAATTTTTTGATATTTTATAGATTTTGAGTGTTGAAAGGTAATGTAATCTTAAACATTGCTAAATATTCATGCATTTTTGTGTATGACCAAAATTAGGATGTGGGTTGACATTATCCCTTGGCGTTATTAGAGTTTAACTGTGCGGGAGCTATTCTTCCCATGGCCCGGTAAATTGTCTTGTCGTGTCATAAAAACTCGCGTAAGTAATAAAACTGTTTTGTGTTCAACCTAGAGCGAATTCATGTACCTACCTGTAAAATCTCCTTTTAAAGACTTTCCCTGAAGAATAAGATGTGGGAGGAATATATCCCGTCGCCTGATCAAGAATATAATAAGACAAATTCGAGTATGACAGTTAATTACTAAGACAGGCGATGGGATAACCGTAACCCACATTTTTATTTCTGGTTTAAAGGAACATCTCCGACTTTCGTAAATACATTTTTTACAAGGCGTTGAATACGGTTGTAACAGTATATAAAGTACGTATGAAGACACGCTTGTTCTAAGGGGCCTGGTAAAGGGTTAAACTAGTGGGCTATTTGGGCAATCGAAACTTGAAGGTCATAGTCATAGGAACGCACGTTTTATAGTTTTGTATATATTCAGGACCCCACGTCATTTTTCCAGGATTAACACTATTCTGGGGTCTCAAGGTATCTCCTTACCAAATTTAAGGTCAGGATCAGTCGAATACTTCAGGGGTTGAAAGCGTAACAAAAAACATACCCACTGTAACCATTGCTTGATCACTATATGCTGAGTGATGTTTATAGCATCCTGGTCAGTACGGCACCCTATTGTAACAGGCTTATGAACTAATATGTAATTTTTTAAGACTAACTTAACTACCCCTTCTTAACCTACTTAATACTACACTTAACTTATGGTGATTTAACTTAAATTAATTTATGGCCTTGTGATCGTGAATCGTCTAGTGGATTAGGAACCTACCTTATGCCCAGCAATAACCTAAGTGCTTTTATTTGAGAATTAATTTGAAAAGCCTACAGTTGTGTTTCTAATGTTATAATTAATTAAGCAGTACCTAACTTCCTGATAATTTTGACTCTAGATTGAACTCTACTGAACTTTAGGGTGAAACTTTAATTACTGAGATGTGAATTTAGATATACTAGTATGTTTAGACTGGATGGTTCTAGAAATGGATCTTTCAGGTTACCTAGAATAATCAGTTTGGAAAAATGAGAGGAAATATTTCTACTACGGATAGTGTTTGTGTTTGTATTACTTCTGAATCTATTTTGACTTAAAACTAAGTTTAATACCGGGACCTTTAAGGTCCCGGAAGGACGCTACCTCCTTGCCCCTTCGTCCTTAATCCAATCGCACACCAGAGCAAAATATCTCTATGGATATGTCAAGTTATGATTTTACTAGACTAAGCACTAACCTTGGTGCATCAAATCAAAGTATGGAAATACAAACACAATGTTTTGTAAGAAGTTGAATCTAATTTTAGACTTATGGTTACTTATTCTATGCTTATATTAGAATAGGTACTCTATGAGATGCTTAATTATAACTTTGATAATTAGTTCAGGAATGAGTTTAGACACTATAGCTTTTCATTTACTATAGGCGCTAGTATCTCTTAATTTAGATTACGTCTTATCTATCTTAGATATATGAAACGTCTAATTTGACATAATTTTATTTTGGTATAATTACTAATCTCATAGTGACTTTCACTTATTTTAATGAGCTATCTACTTAGTCTAATTTTCTAGTTCTACCAGCATTTGGCGTTACCAGAGTAAAGCAGAAAGTAAGTACCGATTTCTATACTTTACGCCCCAGAACACAAGCGTTAATAATAATCTAACTAGCTTATAACTAGATAACCCTTGGGTATTCAAGATAACCTTTGTATTAGGTTTTGGACTCGTCTATGACTAGTTTTGTCTCAATTCATATATTTTAAATGAACAATAAACTGTTTCAACTATCAATCCTTAATCAATTATGTTTAAATCGAGATCGAATGAAAAGTATGTAAATTTCCAGATAGACTGTTGCCTGGTATGTGTCAACGTAAGCTATCGACCGTAGTCAGGATTTCTACATCCGTTCACTCAATGTTAGAACGACAATTAAAACAGCTAGTATGTATGTATAACACGAAAGACTTTTGTATTTTAATTGATAGATGGTCCAAAAACCCTCTACGATTTTATCTCTAACTTATTACTAGATATAATTTGATGAGATCTTAATCAAAAGTATGAATATGATGTTTGATATTAATTTTATCAAAACAAAGCTTATTTTAGCTGGCAATCGTAATTCAAATCGAAATTAGATGATAATTGTGTTAAATATTATTCAGTAAGTTATCTGGCATTTAATTGTCCACTTAGCTATGAGATCGTGTCATATCAATTCCCGCTTATTCATTATAGGAAAGACAGCTAAAATATGTTATTGTTATTTACTCTTAACAAAATGATCAAACCGTATTTTGGGTTTAATTTGAAATCAACTCATTGAATTTAATATCGATATTCGTAGTCAAGTTCTTATGAACTAAGTTTTGTATAATGAAGTTTTGACGTAAGTACTTAAATAAATTTTATGTTTTATTCTCTTTTCTTAAAATCTAATTTATGCCTTAAAACTATGTGTGTGCGAGTTTAAACTTCCCTAGCTCTGTGTTGAAGTTTAGCAATTTGGAGGAAAACCCTCATAGGTGAACTAATTGCGTGGTGAGTTAAAATAGTAACTTTTCCCGGTGTAAGGAAACGCTACTCTAAGTAAGCCCTATGAACTTCCCTACCTATATAGCCCTAATAAATCCTACAATTGTGCTTTAAGCTTGCCTGAGGCCCCTACTCTCTGTCTGTGATTAGCAAAACTAGGGAATTAATCCCACATGTACATTTAGTGTAATGTAGAAATTCACGGTGCAATGAATTCCTTCTACTCTCCTATCAACAAAGATGGTGTGTATACCTAAAGCCCTATCGGTCCCTAAATGGTGCTGAGCTCCCAACTTTCCCGAAGGAAAGTCCCTATGACGGGGAGCCCCGCGGAACAGCAGAATACCTAACGTTGTGCATAAATACGTAAATAAATAGGGGACAGGAATTCTGAGTTTCTTAAGTACAAACTAAGCGTCAACAAGACACGCATTCACTTCGACGAGCGCTACTTAGTCGTTACAAAAGACAAACAGAATCCACTGGTGGCTGGTACGACAGTATTTTGCCGCTGAAGCCGCCACAGCTTCAGGAAGTGGAAGCCTATTTCGTCCACGGTTGTCACCGTTAGGTGTCAGACGATATAGACGGACTTAAAGCTCAACCAAGGTACGTTATGGAGGAACCAAAGTCATTTCCATTAAGTTGGGAAAAACACAGAAAAGTTATGGGTTAGTACAAAATATACGTAGGCTGAAATGAAACGCTATAAAACGATCACTCCACACTACAAGAACAAATAAAGGACTTCACCGCCACAAGACCGCAAAGATTCCCTCACACAAAGATTTTCCGAATGAAAATCAGCACTAAATATTTCACAAATAATTAAAAAACCAGAGAGTTAATCATTATTCCGAAGATTAATGACCAAGACCCCGACACTTTACTTCCTGAAGAAATACTCAATTACTCACATTTCTTGTAAATTAAAATTAATTAAAATGAAATAAAATCAAAAACCCCAATTAAAATTAATGAAATAAAATTAACCGATACTATTGACTCTAATTTGTTAACAAAATGGCGCACAGAAACTAAACCCCCCGACTAGCAAAATAACGGTGTTGACTCTACGAAATCGAAATCCATCTGGCTCCCGCCCTTTTTGTGTCACCTCTATTTATAGCTTCTCTCCCGGGACCTCTGGTATTTTCGCGCCAAGCGACCAAACGAAGACAAGCTTACCAAAGTTGACATCGGTGACATTTTACGACCGCTCTCGCTTTTTCTGCTGCCAAATCTTTATCTCAAAATAGCCAAATTTAAACCGTAAAATTTATTTTTGAACTAAAATTTCCTATTTATCTCGACACTATCCTAGCTTAACTATTCTAGTAAATACGTTTCATTTTTATATTGTGCTACAACAATAATTTTCAATAAATATTTATATGTATTTGTCAAATACTTCAATTTTACCTCAACGTTTTAATTTTCTTAACCTATCTAACAATAATCTTACTTCTAATGATAATTTTCTACTTATTACTCCCTACACTCTTTGAATATAAATAGCCAATTACATACTTCTATTGTTCGTTATAAAATAGCTAATTTGCCTACAATTATAAACCGGTATCCCCAATTCGCGCCGTTTATTCATAGTTTCCTTTGTCGAATTAACGCCACTCAAAATTTGCTTACAATTTCGTCACGTCCCTACTTTGAATCAGTGTGACAAATACTTGTAATTTCATCATAACTAAATGTGTAATTACTCAGCTAATACTACTCCGTTTTGAATGAAAACTTAAATTTATAATAGATAATGAACCAATGATCTATACTACGATTACGTAATGCTTGCATTTTCGGTTTTTCTTAACTTATTTAGCTAATTTCGACAACTTGCCGTTTCCATGATGCTTCCGTTGATATTTCTTTAAATTAACATAATTATTAACATCAAATGTATCTAAGATCTACTGTAGACTAATACTAATGATTCTATTACTATAATCAAGTCTATTTTGATGAATTTGTGACCATATTTCTTGTTTTTAGATAAAATTTACATTTCCATTACCTAAAGCGACCTCTATAATTCCCACGTGAAACTAACTAAATAGCCTCTCAGGTTAATCTGCCGCTAAACCCAGTTCGGCATTAGCTCACTAGTTTTCCATGACGCCTACCATTAATTCCTCTAATTGATCATAGATGGCGTTTCTTTACAATAATTATTATACCCGAACAACACAATTCTAATCTTCAATTAAATTTTACATTTACTCATTAAATTGACTGCTAAATTATCCCTGCTTTAATTACGTCGACATTCTAATCTCAATTACTTTTATTTAACTGTCTTTGTCGACATGTTTTTGTTTCGAGTTTCCATCAAACCTTCATAGATGGCCCCACTAACAATTTTCTACTAATTTATTCCCAGTGACGGTCGTGTGACACATCCGAACCGTTACACCACTTTCACGCATAGTATAAAGAAAGCAGAATTAAGTTGGTTAGAGTTGGCGCTTATCACTTCTCCAGATATGCCCTGTGCCCTGCATAAAGCTAGTGAGAGTTTTTAAAGGTCGCTGTATGCTCCTTCTTTGACGTCTCTCAAAAGGCCGCAGCCTTAACGAAATGGGCCCGAGTTGCGAAGTTTGAGTTAGCAACTGCTTCAACAATTTGCCCGCACCACTGACGGATTCATTGGGACGTGTCTCTGGCGTCTTTCACGTCCCGATAATGCTATTTAAAACTTTATAATAATATGGCGAAGAGAACACGCCACAAGTACCACAACTCTTAGCCTTTCGCTGCAAAGCGTGGCATGATTAGGTATACACATCATGCACATGACAGTCTATTGATGTGCAGTACAACCAGAATGTTAATGTCACTCGGGACTCGTCGGTTTTCTTCGTCTTCATAAAGATTCAAATGAGAAAGATAAAGAAAACCGATCGTTTGTTTCGAGTTCCGAACGAGTAGCAAACTAGTTTGTGTACGATCATTTTTGTGTACAAAATACAACATCATTAAGTCAAGTGGATGTTGATGTCACGCAATGTGTCAAATGCTCTATGAATTAACCTTTTTTAACAACCTTTAAACGGCCAGGATCACACAACGAAACATTTAAACCTTTGACTGCCGGGATGCCATGGTCCACGTAACATGGTTACCCAATACAAATCACCAGCGTGACAGTATCGATATGCGAACATTTATGAGGGAAAAATACAACATCATTCATTGCCACATTCATAAAAAAATGTCGCACCGTAATCACGTGTTAATTGTCATTTGTGTTATACGGTGTTCTAATTTCTGCCTGTCGGTTGTATCCAAAATATTCCCAATACGAACACGAAAGCGACCAGCTAATAAATTAATTACAAACAAAACTAGAAGCAAGAGCCTCGTATGCTGCTGCATAAAATATCTCACATAGCACTCAAAGCGAACGATGAAGACACGCTTTCGCGATTTTAATCTCCCCGTCCCGTGCTTTAATGCTATACGCGTGTGAAAGAGATAGTGCCATCATTAGGGATGCAAACTCCTTTACTACTTTAATTACTTAATAGTCCATGGCAGAGACGAATCGTGAGAAAATGGCCGGGCTGCGGTCACTCATGCGAAAAAGCCTCCCACCTTACAACCATAAGCATAGTGCATACCTATGAGAAGTTCGCTAGGTTTCTCAAAGCGCATTCATTATTAATACCTGTTGTAGTGAGTTGAGGTGCGGGATAATTAACTTGAAATTAAATTCTTTTCTGCAAGTTATAAATAGGTACCTAGTTAAGGTGATCCAGGGGTTCGTAACTCACGCGATGCATTTAAGTAGGTTACCTACTGCTAATAAACGTAGGATTTTTTAAATGGAAAGATTTTCGGATCACTGAGAATTTAAAACTACACCTCCTGTGGCTTTAAGCGCCACAGCGCCAGAGGTGTCATGTCATTCCAGTTAGGTTAGACCATCGGGGCATCCGAACCAACTACCCGAAAATTGAAACTGCTTGCATACGCCAGTAGTGAAGTGACGTATGGGCTCCGTCACCTGTATCTTACTTAACTATCGTAAGCCCAGTTTAGACCTAAAAAAATCGTGTAAGTTGCATTACATTGCGAGGCCGTAATTCGAACTAAGTAGTATGGAATGGTTAACGCCCCTACGTAATGCAACTTGCAAGATTTTTGTTGTAGGTCCAAACCGGGCTGTAAGTCACGACTTCTACATTAGAAAAAAAAAATCTAGGACAACTTTACTGAAAGTACCCTATAGGTTTTAATTCCCCGGCAATATGTATGAAAGAACCTTTTTAGGGTTCCGTAGTCAACTAGGAACCGTTATAGTTTCGCCATGTCTGTCTGTCCGGGGCTAAGCTCAGAGACCGTTAGTACCTACCAGAAAGCTGTAATTTGGCGGAATACACAGATCAGTCACGCCAATAAAGTGGTAAAATAAAACCGGCCAAGAGCGTGTCGAACACGCCCGAAATAGGGTTCCGTAACCATTACGAAAAAATTAAGTAATATATGTAAATGTTTAAATGTTTAATATATAAATGTTTCTAAGGATTTCGTAATTTATACGGAATCTTCCACATTTTAGTTATATTTTATACCTTAGCCTGCTATTTACTCTTAAACTACTGATAATTCTCAAGCAAACTTAACCGTTATAGTTTTCCTTGAAAGTTTGATACACCTACTTACTACCATCATGAATTTTTTCAAATTTTTCCGCTCACCGGTTTAGATTTTAGAGGGGGGGGGGACGCTCGATTTTAATGAAAATTTGCACTTTAAAGTTGAATATTTCACAAAAAAATCAATGAATCGATAAATCATTTTAGCAAACCCCTAATAGTTTTAAGATACCTATCCAACGATACCCCACACTATAGGGTTGGATGAGAAAAAAAAATCACCTCCACTTTACGTTTACCTACCTAACCTAAAAAAATTTTTTTCAGTTTTGTTATTGTACCATTTTATCGCCATAGTTTACACATATATCCGTGTAAAATTACAGCTTTCTAGCATTGAAAGTCCCTGAGCAAAGCCGCGGACGGACGGACAGACAGACAGACATGGCGAAACTATAAGGGTTCCGTTTTTGCCATTTTGGCTCCAGAACCCTAAAAACTGGATACGTTGTACCTAGGACATTAAAAATACGTGGAACCTTGGCCAATGAAATTTAATATTAAAAAAATATATATATTTTGTTCCGATCATATCTTGATGCTGAAAGGTATTTTAGTTAAAATTAAGTAATTTAGTCGTTTTTGATCAATACGATTTCATCATGTAATCAGCGTCTAAACCCAAAACTAAGGTAACTTTTTGTTTAATCTATATAATAATATGTACCTACGCACTTGGCGGGAAAACTGCCAATAACCAGTAAATAAGTCATCGATTCTATAAATAACTAAAACAAAATAATCATTAAATATTTTCTTGATAAAAAATCACGTGTCCAAGGTACAACCTCGAATGTTCAAGGTTGTACATCAGGGTCAGGGGTGTTGTACTCGTACCTTGAACATTTTTCCCTTTTTAGGGTTCCGGAGCCAAAATGACAAAAACGGACTTATAGTTTCGCCATGTCTGTCTGTCTGTCCGTCCGCGGCTTTGCTCAGGAACTATCAATGCTAGAAAGCTGTAGTTTTGCACGGATATATAAGTAAACTATGCCGACAAAACGGTACAATTAAAAATTCAAAAAAAAATTTTTTTTTTGTGGTACCTCCTCATAGACGTAAAGTGGGGGTGATTTTTTTTTCTCATCCAACCCTATAGTGTGGGGTATCGTTGGCTAGGTCTTTTAAAACCATTTTTCGATTCATTGAGTTTTTTGCGAAATATTCAACTTTAAAGTGCAAATTTTCATTAAAATCGTGCGTCCCCCCCCCCCCCCTCTAAAACCTAAACCGGTGGGTGGGAAAATTTGAAAAAAAAAACAGAATAGTGGTAAGTATATCAAACTTTAATGGCTACGGAACCTTATTTTGGGCGTTTCCGACACGCTCTTGGCCGTTTTTTTTTTTTCGTAAGCCTACTCGTATCGTCTCAAAATTAAGAAACGAATCGCTTAGTTTGTTATCGAATAACATAGCCTAATAATGTATCTTTAGATATATTTATATCTGGCGTTTATTCCATTATTAGTTATTTTTCTAAAAATCCAAAAAGGAAAAACTGTCCGAGGTATTTAGAACAGCTTCCTTTACAAAAACATTTTATGATAAAGTGAATATTTTCGAAGATAATCACTCCGAAAGTTTAAATAAATGTCCCCCCCCCTCTAACTTTTGAACCGCACGTCTAAAAATATGAAAAATCACGGAAGTTAAGCTTTATAAAAACTTTCGAAGAAAATTATTTCATCTTATTTAATCAGTTGAGCAGTTTTTAAGTTTTCGTACCGGTTTTTATTTACTATGATTATCACTCCGTTAGCTTTTTTTTTTCATTGCTCCAAGGGGTAGCAGACATAAGGAGATATTTGATATTAAATTCAGCTTAGGAAATACATCCACGCGTTCCTGAGAACGGTCGTGACTGACGAAGAAACAGACGGACGGACAACAAAGTGATCTTATAAGGGTCCCGTGTTAGCCAACTCAGGTACCTACGGAACGCTAAAAAACACGTAGACAAATACCTATGCATACTAAATACAAGACAATGGTAAAGTATATACAAGAAAATATAAAATCAACTTCCATAGAAACAAATCTGTACAGCGTTGCTTAATTTAAAATTCGTCCGAAACAAAAATTCCCAACAGATTGTTTCCCTAAACGGCCTGCAACGCACGAGACATTGAAATTAATTACGAAGACCTAATGGTGCGTCCCTCAGCCATTAAAACCGATTGTGAGGGAGGGTCAAAAATTAACAAAAGGTTTACAGAGCCCGTGGTGCCACGTGCGCCCTTTGCTGCACAGCCTTGCTTTATAGCCGGGAACTTTGAATATTACAATGGTCCTTATAATTTCATAATGAAATTAAAGCGTGATTAAATCATTGCCTATTTTCTTAAGTGGTTTCTGGCTTTATAAACAAAATTAAAGGCGGGATTGGAAGGTATAGGCAGAATCACCAGCACCGATATCTGACACGATAAAGCGTGTATAAATATGTTATACGACTTTTCTAGGGCCGGTAGGACAAGTTAGATAATTTTGCACTCTCCGCTGTGGCCGATATTAATGCAGGTGACATACATATTGATATTGATACACATGTTGATATTAGGAAGATGTTTTGAAAATGAAAAGTTTAATCGTCATACGAAACCAGACTAGCAATGCAATAATCTTAGCAATTTTTTGTTTATCAAAATCTGTAAGTACTCTGGTACCTATAATTTGTGACAGTTACTTTATAAATTTGTCAACCCACCTCCGCTCAGGATTCAGCATAGCGCCCTTGCCGTCAAATTATCATTTTGCTCTTTTATTTAACTTTCGAGAAAATTCTGTTTTTTAGAACATTTTTAGGAATCTGTAAAACTTTTATTTTGGGGTACCTAAGTTAAGTACATTACCCTAACTATCATCATGTCAGCCGAAAGACGTCCACAGCTGGACATAGGCCTTCTCCAAGGCTCTCCACTCAGACCGGTCTTGTGCTTTCCGCATCCATCGCGATCCCGTGATTTTAACCAGGACGTCGCTCCATCTTGTTGGAGGTCTACCGACAGCTCGTCTCCCGCTCCGCGGACGCCATTCGAGAACCTTCTGACCCCATGGCCATCAGTTCTGCGAGCAATGTGCCCCGCCCACTGCCACTTCAGTTTCGCAATTTTTCAATTTTTCAGGCTATGTTAGTAACCTTAGTTCTACTGCGGATATCATTATTTCTGATTCAATCCCGCAGAGAAATCCCGAGCATAGACCTCTCCATAGCCCTCTGAGTGACTTTGAGCTTCCTCATGACCTTACTATAACCGGTTTCAAAAAACTGTCAATCTCAGTCATCGAAGTGCTTTTAGGTACGCTTGATTCTTCAGAAATCTCATAATCATTATTGTCGGTTATAGTTACTGAACTGTTAATTTAAAGGTTTAATTGAGAAATAAATTTCTCATTAAAATTATTCTAAGGTATCTTAAATGATCGACTCAAAATCTAAAGATCGATTAGAAAGATATTAGAGTTACCTATAATTGAATTCCGTTAACTTCATAATATAGGTACTTTTAAATTACTTTAAACCGTTATTGACGGACCACAAGCAAGTTGTGACGGTTAATTTTGCTAATAGCCTGGTCATGGTACAGTTTTTTTGGAAATAATTCGATATAAGGCTAATCTTTGGTATACGGCTTTTACATGTAATTTTAAGAACCTATATATATTTTCAAATCCACCAAAATTTGGTTCCGGAAGATGGTTAAAAAAATGGTACCGTAAAATAGGTCATTTTTTGAGCAAAAATGTTATCGTTATCAGTAAATTTACTGACAAAGTATGTTTGAACAATTCAGTTTTCAGACCCGCAAGCTGAATCCACCATCTATCTAATACCTTTTTAGCAGGAAATTATTAAAAAAAACACTTACTTAAGTGATTATTTCGTATTAACTACGTCTAATTTCTATTTTTTTTAAAGTCACATATTCTCAAGAAATGGGATTTAAAACAATTACCATTTAAAATCCAACAATAAATATGATTGGAAATTACGCACCTACTTTGTTAAACCGATATAACATTAGCAGCAAAAACAAGTACAAAAAAGTCTCAAAGCACGTTAAAAAGACATACCTAAACCATCTATATTTACCTTTTATGCCACTATCGTAATTAATTTTTAATTTTTACTTTTGAAAATATGAAGCCTTTTTTAAGTTCGTTTAAAAAAATAAGTGGATTTTTCATGTGTTACAAAGAACATAAATAAAACTAGTAAATTATGAAGTAAATAGGCTTACCTACAGCAATTTCACCTGATTTTTACAGAATAATTAAAGATTATTTTATTTATTTATTTATTGTATAAGTCATGTACATAAAAATATTAAGATGTTAAGTACAATTAGTTCGGTCCATGACGCCCTGTTAGGGCACACAATAACAGTTTAATTTATAAATACCTATTACATTAATGTGATAAAGAAAACCAAATCTATTTATATACAAAGTTATGCTAAGTCATATATTAGTCATGCATTTTACTAATTGAATTTACTCGTATTGATCTTATTTCATGTCGACAAGCTATTAAAGAATAAGCTCATTTAAACTACAGGTACTTATATAATATAATAAAATAATAATAATAAAATGTCAATGTATATCTAAGTCAAAGTGAGAAATTATTAGATATGACAATTATTCATTTTAAGTTTAATTTAATTTCAATCATTTTAATGTTTCATCGTTCAAGAACTCGTCAATAGAATAATAACATTTAGTAATTAATAGTGATTTCAATTTCTTTTTAAAAAATCTAAAATTTGATTCCTGTCGAATCGATCCTGGGATTTTATTTGTCATTTGAATGCATTTACATTGTGAGCTATTTCTAAACATTGCTAAATTTGATTTTGGTAACATTAATTTATTTTATACTGTGCCCTAGTTGTATTTGTGTCTAATTTTGCCTTAAATAGATCAGGGTGTTTACTGTTTACGCACAAACAGTGCCGTTTCTAATTTAGCTACTGTGTTTTTACTGTCGCGGTGATAAATTTTAAGGATTATTGAAGAATATATTTGTAAATTACCTGACATAATTTTTAATGCAAAAAAATTGCTTATTTGAATTAATGTTTATTTACTTAGAGCGAAGATGTTAGGTGACTGGGGTATAAATCAATTAACTGATTCAAAGGCTCAGATAAAATATAAAGTAAAGATTGAGTTCCATGAACAGCAAAGTCAGGCCGGTAAAACCAAAGAATAAGTATAGTAGGTATATGTATGTTCCACATAAGTATCCACTTTTCTATGCAACTAGTATGAAAAAGTGGATACATAAGTTAGGGAACCGACCGTACAAGTAGTAAAACTAAGTAGTTGCACTGCAAACTCACTGTGTAGGTATGCGCTAGACAAAGACATCGGTCCATCCGATTGAAAGCTTCGATCCCACAGACAGATAGATAAACAGACATTGGCGTCAAACATATAACATCCCTCTTTTCGCGTCGGGGGGTCAAAAATAGTTAAACCACACGCGAGGCGTACTTTTACTCAGCTTAATTTTGGTGCTCGCCGAATTTTATCTTTAGGTACTTTTCATTTAGTCTGAGTTCAAGGATTCTCGCATGTTTAGGTACAGAAGAAGAAAATGTAGAAACCATAATTATATTTGTCAAGAAAATTATGCAAACAGCTCTTTGGTAAAAAGCTTTTCTACATGGTTATTAAAAACACGTGCGACTGGTAGGGGAGACCGAGGAGAGTTGTGACAGAGGAGAGTAGTGACAACGTCGATTTTCGGAAACTTATTAACTGCTAGCGAGATCTCAACAGTGCCCTTAGTTTAAGTTTTCGGTTACAAAATACGTCTCGATCGCGTTTGCGTTAAATTCTTAATTTGTATGGAAACACGAACAGCGCCTCTAGCGGCACGTTTGCGCAACAACTTTTGCGAGTGTAGGTCTGTGCCCTTAGTGTAAGTTTTCGGTTACAAAATACGTCTCGATCGCGTTCGCGTTAAAATCTCAATTTGTATAGAAACACGAACATCGCAAACGTTCCGCTAGAGGCGCTGTTCGTGTTTCCATATAAATTGAGATTTTATACGCGAACGCGATCGAGATGTATTTTGTAACCGAAAACTTACACTAGGGGTACAGCACGAGTTTGATAGTTCGAGACTTGAACTACAAAACGCGCGCTATTGCGAGCTCGCTAGCTGTTAATAAGCTCCAAAAAATCGACATTGTCACTACTATCCTCTGTTAAAACTCTCCTCGGTCTCCCCTACGTGCGAAGAAGTTTACATAGAAAGCGAGCGAAGTGGTATTTCAAGTGTGAATAAAATTGACTAATAAGTAATCAGTGAGACAAGTTTTCTTTAAGTAGGTACCTAGTCGCTGACAACATTTGGTATAAGTAATATATTTGTTTTTATGGCACTTCCTAAAGAGAGTTGTTTTAATCGGATTTTCTAGTAGATGTGGAACTGCATTCGCAACAATATGACTGTCCCTACATAAAGCTAGATAAACACAGACATGTTCAGTTGTACCTTAATACAATAAATCGATGCAATCAGCAGGTTCTGAGGCTATTCAAAGATTTATGTTCTACTTTAGGTAAAAATACATAGATAAATTGTAGAATAAAAAACCGGCCAAGAGCGTGTCGTACACGCCCAGGATAGGGTTCCGTAGCCATTACGAAAAAATCAAATACTTAATATTTTTCTAAGGATTTCGTATTGTGTACTGAATCATACAAGTTGAGGTATATTTTATACCTACCTTAGGCTGCTATTACTCTTAAACTACTAATAATTCTCAAGCAATCTTAGTCGCTATAATTTTCCTTGTAAGTTTGATATATTTACTACCATTCTGATTTTTTTCAAATTTTCCACCCAACAGTTTAGATTTTAGAGAGGGGGGGAGGGGGTCGCTCGATTCAATGAAAATTTGTACTTTAAAGTTGAATATTTCGCCAACAGATCACTGAATTAAAAATTGTCTTAGCAACCAAAACCTTAACCTTAACTTCCAAAAGGGCCCTAGTTCTGCGTGTCCCAGGCCAGGGCTTGCGCATGGCTTAAGACGGCCCTGAACATAAAGCAATAGAGAACCAGCAAGACTTGACAGTAGCAATGTACAATGACTTACTTGATAGTAACAATGATATTGGCAACCAAAACGCACTGAATTCATACTACAATCGTGGTAAATTTTTGTATGAGAGTTCAGACTCTTAAAACGTAGTGATTATATACTCTTTGCAATGTACAGCAAATATCCTTCTGGAACCCTAAAAACCCGTTTAGTCTTCACATTTGCGCGTATACTTGATAATTTTTTCTCCGGAATATTAACGATATTGCAGGCGTTTTTTACGTTCGTACTAGGTATACAATATTGTTATTATTAATATTATTATTCCATTAATTATTTCTAAACGGTCACTAACGTCAAACTGACATTGACATAACACAAGTCATAGCTGTCTCCTGTCAATACAAATTTTGTTGTATTTTTGCTTGCGCTGCGCGCTGTGTGATACTTTATTTACTAAGGAATGTAAAAAATAAATCGGAGTTTATTTAAATTAATACAAAATAATACTCATAAAGAATTCATTTAATAGCGACCAAACATGTAAAAGTTGGTAACCTGTGTGTACTTCCGTAGCAAACGAGAGTTTGTTCTCCATAGCACTAACAACAATAGAGGAAAATTAATCGTGTTATCAGGAACTTATCAAAATTTTGTGTGTTTAATTGCCACCAGCCACAATGTCGGCCTTGCTTACTGCGGACTGGTTCCAGTTGGATTCCTATTACAGGTCAGCTAACTAATGACATGTACTTTTTCCGATTGAATGCCTTGTTATGATACAATGGGCGTTTTACCATCAGTAATTTAGCAAACCAGTAGCAAATATTTCTACCAGAATGTCATGGAATTACTTCATGATCTCAAACACAGAAATAATATGTCATTATGTTGATACAAAACATTGAGAATAGTATTGTTTAAGTACAATATATTTTATCATTTTAGGAAATTTGACATATACAATATGAGCTGGGCGATGGATGAGGGTTTGGACAATATGATAGTCACTGGAGCTCCATATGGGGGGCCAATTGCTGTTGTACGGGACAGAAAACAGTTTGTGCGGATTGCTACAACAACTAAACCAGTCATTACCATATACAATTGTGCAGGAAATGTTATATCTAAGATTTTGGTAAGACTACTATAAGGTAATCATTTTGTTCAGGTCATGTCATCACTCATCTGACACAAAAATATCAATAGAATAAAAAAATCGCAGCCTAATTATATAAATTTAATGTTTTCTTATAAAAAGTTTACAGAGATTTGAATTTAACAATAGAGAATGTTAAATTGAATGACACTGCAAAATAAATTGACTTTCTGTAACACTATTTTTTTTTGTCTGTACAAATGCACTAGATAATAATAATCCACATCATCTTCATGTAATGTAGCAGTCATGGGGGTGTTTAACACCAATAATAGAAAAATATTCTTAGTTATGTAATAGTTTTGCTAATACTCGTAAAAACGAGTTCCTTTCTCCTAACCATGTAACTATGAGTATAATAATAAATAATTTAATTATGGTACATCGGAGATCATAATTATCATCATCTTAGCCTATAGATGTTCTATCCCAAAACACAAATTCAAATTCAAAAAAAATCAAAATTCAAATTCAAATGATTTATTCAGTAAATAGGCCGCAATGGGCACTTTTACACGTCATTTTTTTTAAACTACCAGCGCTTTCGGAAAGACCATCATGCCAAGAAGAATGCGCCGCAAGAAACTTGGCAGAAAGTCATTTTTTCATAATAATATAATTACAAATAAAATACTTGAAAACTATATTATACAATTAAAGAAAAAAAATACAAAAAAATAATAATAAAAATACAGGGATGTATGGGGTCCCTTAGTTACAATACTAAACACTAACTATATCTAAACTATATCTACGTTCAGTGGAAGTGTTGAATGCTTCCACTGTCATAAATTTTAAAATACACAGGTCTTCCTCTCAGAATGTGAGGGATTGGGCTATTGTTCCCAATGGGTCCATTGAAAATTGGGAACAACATACACAACACTGAATTTCTTGACAGATGTGTGCAGGATCCCTTATATATGTTTTTCTGTACCATAAAATTCATGGTACACACATCAGTTTGAAAAGGCTCAGCGATACGGAGCCTGGGCTTGAGCCCACAACCCTCTGCTGGAGAGGCATGACATAGATAGATAAAACGTAAAAAACGTAAAATGTATTGTTTGAACCATTCTAGTGGAACAGTGGGGTCTTGTCCACATGGGCTGGTCAGATGGAGAGCAGCTCCTGTGTGTTCAGGAGAGTGGAGACGTCCTTAATATATGACATGTTTGGAGCTTACCAGAAGACATTCAATATGGGCCAAGAAGTTAGGGACACTAAGGTAGGGTATTATTAGTTTATGATAAAAATAATTTTACTTTAAGCTTTTTTTTATTGCGTGTCCTTTTTGTTGATTGTACTTACATTGTAACTTACATAATGTGTTTCAAGTTAACCCAACCATTGGATTGGAAGTAGGTTCAATTTGACTTTTAAGGTTTGACCCATACAAACAATCAAATAAAAGCTCGTGATAATAAAAGAGCAGTTGTTTGTTATTTTTTCAACCCCCAATGCAAAAGGAAGGGTGTTATAAATAAGTTTGTTGCCAATGCCTGTATATCTGTCTATGAAATGTAGCTCTCAAACGGTTGGACCTATTTGCATAAGGTTTAATATGTGAAAGCGAGTTTCCTTGCAGTGGGTCTCGGTTATTGGTTCAGCTGTTTTGAGATATTGAACTTTGAAATAACAATGTTGAGTTTTGCATGTTCTCTAAGTTCGTAAGATTATTTCACCAGGGCCCAATTGCATAACAAATTACAAGCAAATTCAATCCAAAAAAATGCAAGTCAATGCAAAAATTTCAATACAAAATCGCTAAGTTAAAGGGTCATACTGAAAACCAGCGCTGCGGCTTGCCGTGGCAACACGCTGAGTATGGCCCTTTTGCTTCTTCGGCACAGTATTTTTCTTTTTTAGTATGTAATAAGGTTGTCTTATTTTTAATTGTATTTTTTTTTCTTTTTGCTGTGCCGAAATTTGGCAAATAAATTGATTCTTTTCTTTTTTCTTTTCAAATACTATTAGCTTGTAATTTGTTAAGCAATTGGGCCCTGGTCATCTTTTAAAAAACTGGAACTGATAGATGTGCCTATACAAAGGAAGGACAGAATAGGTCACATTCACTGCCAAGATTTCTGTAGCGAGGATTAAGAACCCCAAATTCTAGATCTACAGCTTGATTCACAAGAGCTGGCACGAATGGATTGAACGAAAGTAATGTCACTTAGACATTTATGTAGGAAAATGACTGATGCATGACATTTTCATATTTGTGTGGAGTGTATTCAATCGGTAACACACAGATACTTTCATTCACTCCACTCATTCAATCTATTCGTGCCAGCTCTTGTGAATCGACCTGTACTCATCATCATCATCATCATCACATCAGCCTGAAGACGTCCGCTGGACAAAGGCTCCCTTTAGAACGCCCAATGAACGACAACTTGCACTTGCATCCACCGTTTCCCGCCACTCTCACGATGTCGTCAGTCCACCTGGTGGGAGGCTGCCAACGCTTCGTCTTCCGGTTCGTGGTCGCCACTCGAGGACTTTTCTCCCCTAACGGTTATCTGTTCTTCGAGCGATGTGGCCTGCCCATTGCCACTTCAATTTGCATATTTTTCCAGCTATGTCAGTGACCTGTACCTATAAGCCAACAATTTACTGGATCTTCCTCTCGCGTCATACTCTCCCTGAAATAAAAATACCCAGTAAGGAAACTAGAAACTGTATTACTATCTTGGTGTTTTTTTGGACAGGTGACCAAGGCACAGCTGTTCCCTAACCCGTTTGGCGTGGGGCTGGCTGTAATGACATCCACCAATCGCATGTTCCTACTTAGCAACATCGCCGAGCCCAAGATTCGGCCCGTGCCTGACTTGCCACGTAAGTTGTTTTCGTTCACCGTAAATTTCGAATATTATTTCACACATGAATTTCGAAAAACTCCGAGATGCGTGTGAGCCCGGGTTTGGACCCACGAGCCTCTTCTTAAGAGGCCAAACCACTAGGCCACCAATTCTTTTACAGCTGTTGTGTGTACGGCCTTTAGGATAGTTTTTAACTGGTTCTTCAGGGTTGTTCCAAATTATAGAATGTGTTGCAACTTACTCCATTACACTAACAGATGAGTAAATGTCACTTTGCGTTGGCGGGCGAGGTACTACTGGGGCTGTAGACTAAAGCCAGCGCGTGTTAGCCTTATCGCAAGCTAAGCAATCCGGCTACAGGGGCCGTTATTTCTAATTCCAGGGGCCAGCGAACCCATAACGTGTTGGTGTGTTCTGAGCACGGGCCTGAGGTCCTCGGCTGTCATAGGCTTCCTGGTGTGTCGGGACAAGGAGATTTACAAGTGCCAGCTCGGAGAGTCCAGGGCTATTCCCTTGGTAGATATCAGCTATTATCTATCAATCTAATACCTTTAAACGAGCAACTCTTGTATTATATATCCTGCTAATATTATAAATGCGAAAGTTTGTGAGTGAGTGAGTATGTTTTTTACTCCTTCGCGCTGAAACGGCTAGACGGATTTGGATTAAAATTGGTATGTAGCTATCTACATACCAAATTTCATAAAACATAGGCTACTTTTTATTCCGATATTCCCACGGGATAGGAAAAAAAATCTCGAAACAACAACCGCTGGGATTCATGAAATTTGACACCATTATTTTTAATGTAACATTATGCTTAAAGAAGACAACGATTTAATTTTCGGGAATGCCCACGAGAATTTTTAAAAATCCCAAAATTTCAATTCTGATACTGGATCTAATGATTTACGTGTGCGAAGCCGCGGGTAAACACTAGTGTATATATAAATATTTCGGGATCTCGAAAGCTGCTTCAGCGATTTTGATGAAATTTGGTATGAAGGGGTCTTACCTCTGAGAAAAAGCTTACTATCGAGTATTAGCCCGAGCGAAGCTCGGTCGCCCAGGTATTGTTTATTAAATGCAACTCACACACATGTCAAAAAGTACAACACTAACACTATAAACCCAGAAACATTATAAAACAATAGCTTAGACTTAAATAAAATAGAATGTAAATTAAATATTGCAAATTAATTAGGTATTAGTATTACAAAGCAGTAGTGTTGTTTATAAAACAAACATGCCAGATTTCATGACTCTAATCTGACCACTTGAAATTTCAAGATTTTATCCTAATCCCATGGGAATATCAGGATAAAAAGTAGCCAATGTGTGAATCCAGATGCCCAGCTATCTACAGTCGAACAAATAGAATCATGACCCAGGAACCTTTTGATAATCAATTTCATTATGATTTCCTTGACAAAAGTATGAGATGTCAACATTACATATTGTATCAAAAATAAAGAAATTATTTATCAAGATGTCAACATGGCATTAGTAACACAAAGGTTCTACCCTGGGTCATGATTCAATAGCGTGAAAGAGTGACAAACAATACAAACACTCACAAACTGTCGTATTTATATATTTAGTTTTTCGCTGCATGTTGCCGTGCTTGTTGCCCCATGGTGAGCGAAAACTCAGCAACACGTTGATTCAACAATGTTCCTCAGCAGATTTTTACTTGGGTTTAATATTAGCAGGGTTTAATTGACACACATTTTTCCTCAGCGCCCTGAGATAAGGAACCCGTACACACAAATCCTGTCCATAGTGCCGTCGCAGAATGGACGGCACGCGGCGCTGTTCACTGA